>NW_027315891.1:77500-120265 GCF_026437365.1 Eucyclogobius newberryi
GCACAGCGAGCAGCCTGCATCTGCACAGCGAGCAGCCTGCATCTGCACAGCGAGCAGCCTGCATCTGCACAGCGAGCAGCCTGCATCTGCACAGCGAGCAGCCTGCATCTGCACAGCGAGCAGCCTGCATCTGCACAGCGAGCAGCCTGCATCTGCACAGCGAGCAGCCTGCATCTGCACAGCGAGCAGCCTGCATCTGCACAGCGAGCAGCCTGCATCTGCACAGCGAGCAGCCTGCATCTGCACAGCGAGCAGCCTGCATCTGCACAGCGAGCAGCCTGCATCTGCACAGCGAGCAGCCTGCATCTGCACAGCGAGCAGCCTGCATCTGCACAGCGAGCAGCCTGCATCTGCACAGCGAGCAGCCTGCATCTGCACAGCGAGTAGCCTGCATCTGCACAGCGAGCAGCCTGCATCTGCACAGCGAGCAGCCTGCATCTGCACAGCGAGCAGCCTGCATCTGCACAGCGAGCAGCCTGCATCTGCACAGCGAGCAGCCTGCATCTGCACAGCGAGCAGCCTGCATCTGCACAGCGAGCAGCCTGCATCTGCACAGCGAGCAGCCTGCATCTGCACAGCGAGCAGCCTGCATCTGCACAGTGAGCAGCCTGCAGCTGCACAGTGAGCAGCCTGCATCTGCACAGCGAGCAGTGTTTCTCACCAGGTAAAGGTGGAGCTGGTCCTGGAAGGCGTACAGCAGCTGTGGGATCCAGGGGCTGGAGCTCAGAGACAGGATCCTTCGCTCCTCCTCATGGACCACGCCCTGAACAGCACAAACAAAACCTGTGTAACTGTAACATGTATTTGCTCCACCAGGAGGCGCTCTCACTTTCTATACTGTAGTGCTGGATCTGATGCAAACTACTCTGAGGGAATCCTGTCCCCTGAGGGACCCCTGACCCTGACCCCTGAGGGACCCCTGACCCTGAGGGACCCCTGACCCTGAGGGACCCCTGACCCCTGAGGGACCCCTGACCCTGAGGGACCCCCCCCCATGCTCCGGCGGGCCCCCCCCATGCTCCGGCGGGCCCCCCCCATGCTCCGGCGGGCCCCCGCCGGACCGCCAGGCTGAAAAGATACCGCCAGGTATTAAGATAACTGTGCACGCGCCGCCTGTGAAAAGCACCACGGCACCATCCGTGCGAGCGCTGTAGTACTTTCTGCTGAGCGCCCATGACGCTCGATAATATGTGAAGCCAATATGATCACACTCCGCCGCTTAGGAGCAGCGTATGGCATTAATTACAGCGCTCGTTTACGGCGCACGGCGTAACGTCAGACGGCGTTAAAAGCATTCCTTTATTTTGTAAAAGCGTCGGAAAATACGCCGCTCCGAAGTGGAGTGTGATCTTATTGGCTTTCCATATCAATCACACCCTCCAACCTATAGATCTATACTAGAATACACCTCCAACCTATAGATCTATACTAGAATACACCTCCAACCTATAGATCTATACTAGAATACACCCTCCAACCTATAGATCTATACTAGAATACACCTCCAACCTATAGATCTATACTAGAATACACCTCCAACCTATAGATCTATACTAGAATACACCTCCAACCTATAGATCTATACTAGAATACACCTCCAACCTATAGATCTATACTAGAATACACCCTCCAACCTATAGATCTATACAAGAATACACCCTCCAACCTATAGATCTATACTAGAATACACCTCCAACCTATAGATCTATACTAGAATACACCCTCCAACCTATAGATCTATACTAGAATACACCTCCAACCTATAGATCTATAATACTAGAATACACCTCCAACCTATAGATCTATACTAGAATACACCCTCCAACCTATAGATCTATACTAGAATACACCTCCAACCTATAGATCTATACTAGAATACACCTCCAACCTATAGATCTATACTAGAATACACCTCCAACCTATAGATCTATACTAGAATACACCTCCAACCTATAGATCTATACTAGAATACACCTCCAACCTATAGATCTATACTAGAATACACCTCCAACCTATAGATCTATACTAGAATACACCCTCCAACCTATAGATCTATACTAGAATACACCTCCAACCTATAGATCTATACTAGAATACACCTCCAACCTATAGATCTATACTAGAATACACCCTCCAACCTATAGATCTATACTAGAATACACCTCCAACCTATAGATCTATACTAGAATACACCTCCAACCTATAGATCTATACTAGAATACACCTCCAACCTATAGATCTATACTAGAATACACCTCCAACCTATAGATCTATACTAGAATACACCCTCCAACCTATAGATCTATACGAATACACCTCCAACCTATAGATCTATACTAGAATACACCTCCAACCTATAGATCTATACTAGAATACACCTCCAACCTATAGATCTATACTAGAATACACCTCCAACCTATAGATCTATACTAGAATACACCTCCAACCTATAGATCTATACTAGAATACACCTCCAACCTATAGATCTATACTAGAATACACCCTCCAACCTATAGATCTATACTAGAATACACCTCCAACCTATAGATCTATACTAGAATACACCCTCCAACCTATAGATCTATACTAGAATACACCTCCAACCTATAGATCTATACTAGAATACACCTCCAACCTATAGATACTATACTAGAATACACCTCCAACCTATAGATCTATACTAGAATACACCTCCAACCTATAGATCTATACTAGAATACACCTCCAACCTATAGATCTATACTAGAATACACCCTCCAACCTATAGATCTATACTAGAATACACCTCCAACCTATAGATCTATACTAGAATACACCTCCAACCTATAGATCTATACTAGAATACACCTCCAACCTATAGATCTATACTAGAATACACCTCCAACCTATAGATCTATACTAGAATACACCTCCAACCTATAGATCTATACTAGAATACACCTCCAACCTATAGATCTATACTAGAATACACCCTCCAACCTATAGATCTATACTAGAATACACCTCCAACCTATAGATCTATACTAGAATACACCTCCAACCTATAGATCTATACTAGAATACACCTCCAACCTATAGATCTATACTAGAATACACCTCCAACCTATAGATCTATACTAGAATACACCCTCCAACCTATAGATCTATACTAGAATACACCCTCCAACCTATAGATCTATACTAGAATACACCTCCAACCTATAGATCTATACTAGAATACACCTCCAACCTATAGATCTATACTAGAATACACCTCCAACCTATAGATCTATACTAGAATACACCTCCAACCTATAGATCTATACTAGAATACACCTCCAACCTATAGATCTATACTAGAATACACCCTCCAACCTATAGATCTATACTAGAATACACCTCCAACCTATAGATCTATACTAGAATACACCTCCAACCTATAGATCTATACTAGAATACACCTCCAACCTATAGATCTATACTAGAATACACCTCCAACCTATAGATCTATACTAGAATACACCTCCAACCTATAGATCTATACTAGAATACACCCTCCAACCTATAGATCTATACTAGAATACACCTCCAACCTATAGATCTATACTAGAATACACCTCCAACCTATAGATCTATACTAGAATACACCTCCAACCTATAGATCTATACTAGAATACACCTCCAACCTATAGATCTATACTAGAATACACCTCCAACCTATAGATCTATACTAGAATACACCTCCAACCTATAGATCTATACTAGAATACACCTCCAACCTATAGATCTATACTAGAATACACCTCCAACCTATAGATCTATACTAGAATACACCTCCAACCTATAGATCTATACTAGAATACACCTCCAACCTATAGATCTATACTAGAATACACCTCCAACCTATAGATCTATACTAGAATACACCTCCAACCTATAGATCTATACTAGAATACACCTCCAACCTATAGATCTATACTAGAATACACCTCCAACCTATAGATCTATACTAGAATACACCTCCAACCTATAGATCTATACTAGAATACACCCTCCAACCTATAGATCTATACTAGAATACACCTCCAACCTATAGATCTATACTAGAATACACCTCCAACCTATAGATCTATACTAGAATACACCTCCAACCTATAGATCTATACTAGAATACACCTCCAACCTATAGATCTATACTAGAATACACCTCCAACCTATAGATCTATACTAGAATACACCTCCAACCTATAGATCTATACTAGAATACACCTCCAACCTATAGATCTATACTAGAATACACCCTCCAACCTATAGATCTATACTAGAATACACCTCCAACCTATAGATCTATACTAGAATACACCCTCCAACCTATAGATCTATACTAGAATACACCTCCAACCTATAGATCTATACTAGAATACACCTCCAACCTATAGATATATACTAGAATACACCTCCAACCTATAGATCTATACTAGAATACACCCTCCAACCTATAGATCTATACTAGAATACACCCTCCAACCTATAGATCTATACTAGAATACACCTCCAACCTATAGATCTATACTAGAATACACCTCCAACCTATAGATCTATACTAGAATACACCTCCAACCTATAGATCTATACTAGAATACACCTCCAACCTATAGATCTATACTAGAATACACCTCCAACCTATAGATCTATACTAGAATACACCCCCCGGTATGTTTTAGACCTATAAAAGTCTGTTTCTCTTTCAACATATCAAAGCTTTTCATGTGATTCTCTTTTACATCTGGTGAAAAACCTTTAGACCTTTTGTCCTCCAGACCTTGAGTCTCAGCTCAGTTCTATTTGTACAAAACCTTTGGTCATAAAACTTTACCAGTTTAAGATTGTAACATGTGTGTTTAATTTGTTCTGATCAGCTCCTTCCATGTTGTAAGAACAGATTTGACCCAGGGATTCTTCACTTCCTCCTCATGACTCAAGCGTCATCTGCAGTAAGAACTGTACAGGAACCTCAGGCACCACATGACTCTCAGTATAAGAACTGTACAGGAACCTCAGGCACCACATTACTCTCAGCATAAGACCTGTACAGGAACCCCCGGCACCACATGACTCTCAGTATAAGACCTGTACAGGAACCTCAGGCACCACATGACTCTCAGTATAAGACCTGTACAGGAACCTCAGGCACCACATGACTCTCAGTTTAAGACCTGTACAGGAACCTCAGGCACCACATTACTCTCAGCATAAGACCTGTACAGGAACCCCCGGCACCACATGACTCTCAGTATAAGACCTGTACAGGAACCTCAGGCACCACATGACTCTCAGTATAAGACCTGTACAGGAACCTCAGGCACCACATGACTCTCAGTATAAGACCTGTACAGGAACCTCAGGCACCACATGACTCAGTATAAGACCTGTACAGGAACCTCAGGCACCACATGACTCTCAGTATAAGACCTGTACAGGAACCTCAGGCACCACATGACTCTCAGTATAAGACCTGTACAGGAACCTCCGGCACCACATGACTCTCAGTATAAGACCTGTACAGGAACCTCAGGCACCACATGACTCTCAGTATAAGACCTGTACAGGAACCTCAGGCACCACATGACTCTCAGTATAAGACCTGTACAGGAACCTCAGGCACCACATGACTCTCAGTATAAGACCTGTACAGGAACCTCAGGCACCACATGACTCTCAGTATAAGACCTGTACAGGAACCTCAGGCACCACATGACTCTCAGTATAAGACCTGTACAGGAACCTCAGGCACCACATGACTCTCAGTATAAGACCTGTACAGGAACCTCAGGCACCACATGACTCTCAGTATAAGACCTGTACAGGAACCTCAGGCACCACATGACTCTCAGTATAAGACCTGTACAGGAACCTCAGGCACCGCATGACTCTCAGTATAAGACCTGTACAGGAACCTCAGGCACCACATGACTCTCAGTATAAGACCTGTACAGGAACCTCCGGCACCACATGACTCTCAGTATAAGACCTGTACAGGAACCTCCGGCACCACATGACTCTCAGTATAAGACCTGTACAGGAACCTCAGGCACCACATGACTCTCAGTATAAGACCTGTACAGGAACCTCCGGCACCACATGACTCTCAGTATAAGACCTGTACAGGAACCTCAGGCACCACATGACTCTCAGTATAAGACCTGTACAGGAACCTCAGGCACCACATGACTCTCAGTATAAAACCTGTACAGGAACCTCAGGCACCACATGACTCTCAGTATAAGACCTGTACAGGAACCTCCGGCACCACATGACTCTCAGTATAAGACCTGTACAGGAACCTCAGGCACCACATGACTCTCAGTATAAGACCTGTACAGGAACCTCAGGCACCACATGACTCTCAGTATAAGACCTGTACAGGAACCTCAGGCACCACATGACTCTCAGTATAAGACCTGTACAGGAACCTCAGGCACCACATGACTCTCAGTATAAGACCATTGAGCACAACACAAGGTAAACCCCGCCCCCTTTTCATGAGTTCAAGCAGAACATGTCTTTAGGTTTGTAAGCCAAACAAAAAGTACACATCAGCTTGTATATGACAAAGTAGTGCTTACATTGTGGTGTGTGCGTAGAACCTCCTTCTTCATGACTTTGAGCGCACAAATGTCTCCAGTGGATTTCTCTCGAACCACTCGGACCTCAGAGAACTGTCCACGAGCGACCACAGCGCGCTGCTCAAAGTCCTGAGCAGAAGGCTGAAGAGTCTGGAGCTCCCACACCAGCTGAGAGACTGAGACCAGAGACACACAAGTGTGAGACACACAGCTGTTCCACAGACACACAAGTGTTCCACAGACGCACAAGTGTTCCACAGACACACACGTGTTCCACAGACGCACAACTGTTCCACAGACACACAAGTGTTCCACAGACACACACGTGTTCCACAGACGCACACGTGTTCCACAGACGCACACGTGTTCCACAGACGCACACGTGTTCCACAGACGCACAACTGTTCCACAGACGCACAAGTGTTCCACAGACGCACAAGTGTTCCACAGACGCACAAGTGTTCCACAGACGCACAAGTGTTCCACAGACGCACAAGTGTTCCACAGACGCACAACTGTTCCACAGACGCACAAGTGTTCCACAGACGCACAAGTGTTCCACAGACGCACAAGTGTTCCACAGACGCACAACTGTTCCACAGACGCACAACTGTTCCACAGACGCACAAGTGTTCCACAGACGCACAAGTGTTCCACAGACGCACAACTGTTCCACAGACGCACAACTGTTCCACAGACGCACAACTGTTCCACAGACGCACAACTGTTCCACAGACGCACAAGTGTTCCACAGACGCACACGTGTTCCACAGACGCACAACTGTTCCACAGACGCACAACTGTTCCACAGACGCACAACTGTTCCACAGACGCACAAGTGTTCCACAGACGCACAAGTGTTCCACAGACGCACAAGTGTTCCACAGACGCACAAGTGTTCCACAGACGCACAACTGTTCCACAGACGCACAACTGTTCCACAGACGCACAACTGTTCCACAGACGCACAAGTGTTCCACAGACGCACAAGTGTTCCACAGACGCACAACTGTTCCACAGACGCACAACTGTTCCACAGACGCACAACTGTTCCACAGACGCACAACTGTTCCACAGACGCACAAGTGTTCCACAGACGCACAAGTGTTCCACAGACGCACAACTGTTCCACAGACGCACAACTGTTCCACAGACGCACAAGTGTTCCACAGACGCACAAGTGTTCCACAGACGCACAAGTGTTCCACAGACGCACAACTGTTCCACAGACGCACAACTGTTCCACAGACGCACAAGTGTTCCACAGACGCACAACTGTTCCACAGACACACACGTGTCCCACAGATACACAAGTGTCCCACAGACACACAAGTGTCCCACAGAGGCACAAGTGTTCCACAGACGCACAAGTGTTCCACAGACGCACAACTGTTCCACAGACACACACGTGTTCTACAGACACACAAGTGTCCCACGGACGCACAAGTGTTCCACGGACGCACAAGTGTTCCACGGACGCACACGTGTTCCACAGACGCACAACTGTTCCACAGACGCACAACTGTTCCACAGACGCACAACTGTTCCACAGACGCACAACTGTTCCACAGACGCACAACTGTTCCACAGACGCACAACTGTTCCACAGACGCACAACTGTTCCACAGACGCACAC
Organism: Eucyclogobius newberryi; assembly: GCF_026437365.1. Lineage (NCBI taxonomy): Eukaryota > Metazoa > Chordata > Actinopteri > Gobiiformes > Gobiidae > Eucyclogobius > Eucyclogobius newberryi. Next base: position 85,742 of record NW_027315891.1, read on the forward strand.
GTGTTCCACAGACGCACACGTGTTCCACAGACACACACGTGTTCCACAGACACACACGTGTTCCACAGACACACACGTGTTCCACAGACACACACGTGTTCCACAGACGCACAACTGTTCCACAGACGCACAACTGTTCCACAGACGCACAACTGTTCCACAGACACACAAGTGTCCCACACAGACACACAAGTGTCCCACACAGACACACAAATGTCCCACAGACGCACAACTGTTCCACAGACACACACGTGTTCCACAGACACACAACTGTTCCACAGACACACAAGTGTTCCACAGACACACACGTGTTCCACAGACACACACGTGTTCCACAGACGCACAACTGTTCCACACAGACACACAAGTGTCCCACACAGACACACAAGTGTCCCACAGACGCACAACTGTTCCACAGACACACAAGTGTTCCACAGACACACACGTGTTCCACAGACGCACAACTGTTCCACAGACACACAACTGTTCCACAGACACACAAGTGTTCCACAGACACACACGTGTTCCACAGACGCACAACTGTTCCACACAGACACACAAGTGTCCCACACAGACACACAAGTGTCCCACAGACGCACAACTGTTCCACAGACACACAAGTGTTCCACAGACACACAAGTGTCCCACACAGACACACAAGTGTCCCACACAGACACACAAGTGTCCCACACAGACACACAAGTGTCCTACAGACACACAAGTGTCCTACAGACACACAAGTATCCCACACAGACACACAAGTGTTCCACAGACACACAAGTATCCCACACAGACACACAAGTGTCCCACACAGACACACAAGTGTTCCACAGACACACAAGTGTCCCACACAGACACACAAGTGTCCCACACAGACACACAAGTGTCCCACACAGACACACAAGTGTCCTACAGACACACAAGTGTTCCACAGACACACAAGTGTTCCACAGACACACAAGTGTCCCACACAGACACACAAGTGTTCCACAGACACACAAGTATCCCACACAGACACACAAGTGTTCCACAGACACACAAGTATCCCACACAGACACACAAGTGTCCCACACAGACACACAAGTGTTCCACAGACACACAAGTGTCCCACACAGACACACAAGTGTTCCACAGACACACAAGTGTCCCACACAGACACACAAGTGTTCCACAGACACACAAGTGTCCCACACAGACACACAAGTGTCCCACACAGACACACAAGTGTCCCACACAGACACACAAGTGTCCCACACAGACACACAAGTGTCCTACAGACACACAAGTGTTCCACAGACACACAAGTGTTCCACAGACACACAAGTGTCCCACACAGACACACAAGTGTTCCACAGACACACAAGTATCCCACACAGACACACAAGTGTTCCACAGACACACAAGTGTCCCACACAGACACACAAGTGTCCCACACAGACACACAAGTGTTCCACAGACACACAAGTGTCCCACACAGACACACAAGTGTTCCACAGACACACAAGTGTTCCACAGACACACAAGTGTCCCACACAGACACACAAGTGTCCCACACAGACACACAAGTGTCCCACACAGACACACAAGTGTCCCACACAGACACACAAGTGTCCCACACAGACACACAAGTGTCCTACAGACACACAAGTGTTCCACAGACACACAAGTGTTCCACAGACACACAAGTGTCCCACACAGACACACAAGTGTTCCACAGACACACAAGTATCCCACACAGACACACAAGTGTCCCACACAGACACACAAGTGTTCCACAGACACACAAGTGTCCCACACAGACACACAAGTGTCCCACAGACACACAAGTGTCCCACACAGACACACAAGTGTCCCACACAGACACACAAGTGTCCTACAGACACACAAGTGTTCCACAGACACACAAGTGTTCCACAGACACACAAGTGTTCCACAGAGACACACAAGTGTTCCACAGACACACAAGTATCCCACACAGACACACAAGTGTTCCACAGACACACAAGTATCCCACACAGACACACAAGTGTCCCACACAGACACACAAGTGTTCCACAGACACACAAGTGTCCCACACAGACACACAAGTGTTCCACAGACACACAAGTGTCCCACACAGACACACAAGTGTCCCACACAGACACACAAGTGTCCCACACAGACACACAAGTGTCCTACAGACACACAAGTGTTCCACAGACACACAAGTGTCCCACACAGACACACAAGTGTTCCACAGACACACAAGTGTTCCACAGACACACAAGTGTTCCACAGACACACAAGTGTTCCACAGACACACAAGTGTCCCACACAGACACACAAGTGTCCCACACAGACACACAAGTGTCCCACACAGACACACAAGTGTCCCACACAGACACACAAGTGTCCTACAGACACACAAGTGTTCCACAGACACACAAGTGTTCCACAGACACACAAGTGTTCCACAGACACACAAGTATCCCACACAGACACACAAGTGTTCCACAGACACACAAGTATCCCACACAGACACACAAGTGTCCCACACAGACACACAAGTGTTCCACAGACACACAAGTGTCCCACAGACACACAAGTGTTCCACAGACACACAAGTGTCCCACACAGACACACAAGTGTCCCACACAGACACACAAGTGTTCCACAGACACACAAGTGTCCCACACAGACACACAAGTGTTCCACAGACACACAAGTGTCCCACACAGACACACAAGTGTTCCACAGACACACAAGTGTTCCACAGACACACAAGTGTCCCACACAGACACACAAGTGTCCCACACAGACACACAAGTGTCCCACACAGACACACAAGTGTCCCACACAGACACACAAGTGTCCCACACAGACACACAAGTGTTCCACACAGACACACAAGTGTTCCACAGACACACAAGTGTCCCACACAGACACACAAGTGTCCCACACAGACACACAAGTGTCCCACACAGACACACAAGTGTCCCACACAGACACACAAGTGTCCCACACAGACACACAAGTGTCCCACACAGACACACAAGTGTCCCACACAGACACACAAGTGTCCCACACAGACACACAAGTGTTCCACACAGACACACAAGTGTCCCACACAGACACACAAGTGTCCCACACAGACACACAAGTGTTAGACACACAGCTGTTCCACAGACACACAAGTGTTCCACAGACACACACGTGTTCCACAGACGCACAACTGTTCCACAGACACACAAGTGTTCCACAGACACACACGTGTTCCACAGACGCACACGTGTTCCACAGACACACAAGTGTTCCACAGACACACAAGTATCCCACACAGACACACAAGTGTCCCACACAGACACACAAGTGTTCCACAGACACACAAGTGTCCCACACAGACACACAAGTGTTCCACAGACACACAAGTGTCCCACACAGACACACAAGTGTCCCACACAGACACACAAGTGTCCTACAGACACACAAGTGTTCCACAGACACACAAGTGTTCCACAGACACACAAGTGTCCCACACAGACACACAAGTGTTCCACAGACACACAAGTATCCCACACAGACACACAAGTGTTCCACAGACACACAAGTATCCCACACAGACACACAAGTGTCCCACACAGACACACAAGTGTTCCACAGACACACAAGTGTCCCACACAGACACACAAGTGTCCCACACAGACACACAAGTGTTCCACAGACACACAAGTGTCCCACACAGACACACAAGTGTTCCACAGACACACAAGTGTCCCACACAGACACACACAGACAGAAAAGCTGAATGAAGAATAAACATAGAACAAGTTTGTTATTGTCACTCACACTTCTGGACAAAGTTAGCCACATCCTGGTTTTTCATGAGCTGAGGAGAAGAACACTCCTGGAACAGCATCAAGAAGGCCTCTAGCAGCTCCTCCCGGCCCAGGGAACAGGCTCCAGGCTGGGGGATGCTCAGTGTCACCCGGCCCTGGAGAACACGCCACAAACATGAGACAAACACGCCACAAACATTAGACCAACACGCCACAAACATGAGACAAACACGCCACAAACATTAGACCAACACGCCACAAACATGAGACAAACACGCCACAAACATCAGACAAACACGCCACAAACATGAGACAAACACGCCACAAACATGAGACCAACAACACGCCACAAACATGAGACCAACAACACGCCACAAACATTAGACCAACACGCCACAAACATCAGACCAACACGCCACAAACATCAGACCAACATCCCACAAACATGAGACCAAAAACACGCCACAAACATGAGACCAACACGCCACAAACATTAGACCAAGAACACGCCACAAACATCAGACCAACACGCCACAAACATGAGACCAACAACACGCCACAAACATGAGACCAACAACACGCCACAAACATTAGACCAACACGCCACAAACATCAGACCAACACGCCACAAACATCAGACCAACATCCCACAAACATGAGACCAAAAACACGCCACAAACATGAGACCAACACGCCACAAACATTAGACCAAGAACACGCCACAAACATCAGACCAACACGCCACAAACATGAGACCAACAACACGCCACAAACATGAGACCAACAACACGCCACAAACATTAGACCAACACGCCACAAACATCAGACCAACACGCCACAAACATCAGACCAACATCCCACAAACATGAGACCAAAAACACGCCACAAACATGAGACCAACACGCCACAAACATTAGACCAACAACACGCCACAAACATCAGACCAACACGCCACAAACATGAGACCAACAACACGCCACAAACATGAGACCAACAACACGCCACAAACATTAGACCAACACGCCACAAACATCAGACCAACACGCCACAAACATCAGACCAACACGCCACAAACATCAGACCAACATGCCACAAACATGAGACCAACAACACGCCACAAACATGAGACAAACACGCCACAAACATGAGACCAACAACACGCCACAAACATTAGACCAACAACACGCCACAAACATCAGACCAACACGCCACAAACATGAGACCAACACGCCACAAACATCAGACCAACATGCCACAAACATCAGACCAACACGCCACAAACATTAGACCAACACGCCACAAACATGAGACCAACACGCCACAAACATGAGACCAACATGCCACAAACATGAGACCAACACGCCACAAACATCAGACCAACATGCCACAAACATCAGACCAACACGCCACAAACATTAGACCAACACGCCACAAACATGAGACCAACACGCCACAAACATGAGACCAACATGCCACAAACATGAGACCAACACGCCACAAACATCAGACCAACATGCCACAAACATTAGACCAACACGCCACAAACATGAGACCAACACGCCACAAACATGAGACCAACACGCCACAAACATGAGACCAACACGCCACAAACATCAGACCAACATGCCACAAACATTAGACCAACACGCCACAAACATGAGACCAACACGCCACAAACATGAGACCAACACGCCACAAACATGAGACCAACACGCCACAAACATCAGACCAACATGCCACAAACATCAGACCAACACGCCACAAACATGAGACCAACACGCCACAAACATGAGACCAACATGCCACAAACATGAGACCAACACGCCACAAACATGAGACCAACACGCCACAAACATGAGACCAACACGCCACAAACATCAGACCAACATGCCACAAACATCAGACCAACACGCCACAAACATTAGACCAACACGCCACAAACATGAGACCAACATGCCACAAACATGAGACCAAAACGCCACAAACATCAGACCAACATGCCACAAACATGAGACCAACAACACGCCACAAACATTAGACCAACACGCCACAAACATCAGACCAACACTCTTGTTGTAGTTTACCTGACAGAGCGAGTTGTTGTTTACAGAGTGTATTGTTGTTTACCTGACAGAGCGTGTTGTTGTTTACAGAGTGTATTGCTGTTTACCTGACGGAGCGTGTTGTTGTTTACAGAGCGTGTTTTTGTTGTTTACCTGACAGAGCGTGTTGTTTGCCTGACAGAGCGTGTTGTTGTTTACCTGACAGAGCGTGTTGTTGTTTACCTGACAGAGCGTGTGGTTGTTTACCTGACAGAGCGTGTGGTTGTTTACCTGACAGAGAGTGGGGCCGTTTACCTGACAAAGCGTGTTGTTGTTTAGAGCGTGTTGTTGTTTACAGAGCGTGTTGTTGTTTACCTGACAGAGCGTGTTGTTGTTTACCTGACAGAGCGTGTGGTTGTTTACAGTGTGTTGTTGCCGTTTACCTGATAGAGCGTGTTGTTGTTTACAGACCGTGTTGTTGTTTACCTGACAGCGTGTTGTTGTCATTTACCTGACAGAGCGTGTTGTTGTTGTTTACCTGACAGAGCGTGTGGTTGTTTACAGAGCGTGTGGTTGTTTACAGAGCGTGTTGTTGTTTACAGAGTGTGTTGTTGTTTACCTGACAGAGCGTGTTGTTGTCATTTACCTGACAGATCGTGTTGTTGTTGTTGTTTACCTGACAGCGTGTTGTTGTTTACAGAGTGTGTTGTTGTTGTTTACAGAGCGTGTTGTTGTTTACAGAGCGTGTTGTTGTTGTTTACAGAGCGTGTTGTTGTTGTTTACAGAGCGTGTTGTTGTTGTTTACAGAGCGTGTTGTTGTTGTTTACAGAGCATGTTGTTGTTTACAGAGCATGTTGTTGTTTACGGAGCATGTTGTTGTTTACAGAGCGTGTTGTTTACAGAACGTGTTGTTGTTTACAGAGCGTGTTGATGTTTACAGAGCGTGTTGATGTTTACGGAGCGTGTTGTTGCTTACGGAGCGTGTTGTTGTTTACGGAGCGTGTTGTTGTTTACAGAGCGTGTTGTTTACAGAGCGTGTTGTTGTTTAAAGAGCGTGTTGATGTTTACAGAGCGTGTTGATGTTTACGGAGCGTGTTGTTTACGGAGCGTGTTGTTGTTTACGGAGCGTGTTGTTGTTTACCTGAAAGAGCGTGTTGTTGTCATTTACCTGACCGAGCGTGTTGTTGTTGTTTACCTGACAGCGTGTTGTTGTTTACAGAGTGTGTTGTTGTTGTTTACAGAGCGTGTTGTTGTTTACAGAGCGTGTAGTTGTTGTTTACAGAGCATGTTGTTTTGTTTACAGAGCATGTTGTTGTTTACAGAGCATGTTGTTGTTTACGGAGCGTGTTGTTGTTTACAGAGCGTGTTGATGTTTACAGAGCGTGTTGTTGTTTACAGAGCGTGTTGATGTTTACAGAGCGTGTTGATGTTTACAGAGCGTGTTGTTGCTTACGGAGCGTGTTGTTTACGGAGCGTGTTGTTGTTTACAGAGCGTGTTGTTTACAGAACGTGTTGTTGTTTACAGAGCGTGTTGTTTACAGAACGTGTTGTTGTTTACAGAGCGTGTTGATGTTTACAGAGCGTGTTGATGTTTACAGAGCGTGTTGTTTACAGAACGTGTTGTTGTTTACAGAGCGTGTTGATGTTTACAGAGCGTGTTGATGTTTACAGAGCGTGTTGATGTTTACAGAGCGTGTTGTTTACGGAGCGTGTTGTTGTTTACGGAGCGTGTTGTTGTTTACCTGAAAGAGCTGGTGGAGTCTGGAGCTGCGGCTGGTGATTGGCTCGGAGGCGTGGTCGGAGGCGGAGCACACAGACCTGGCGCCGCCCTGGTTCACATACTTAAACTTGAACATGACGAAGTGACACCTGAACATCACAGTCACACGTGAGTTTGTGTTTCATCTTCTGCTGTCGACTCTGCACACCCGGTGTCCCCCGAGCACCCGGTGTCCCCCGAGCACCTGTCCCCCGAGCACCCGGTGTCCCCCGAGCACCCGGTGTCCCCCGAGCACCTGTCCCCCGAGCACCCGGTGTCCCCCGAGCACCCGGTGTCCCCCGAGCACCTGTCCCCCGAGCACCCGGTGTCCCCCGAGCACCCGGTGTCCCCCGAGCACCCGGTGTCCCCCGAGCACCCGGTGTCCCCCGCGCACCCGGTGTCCCCCGAGCACCTGTCCCCCGAGCACCCGGTGTCCCCCGAGCACCCGGTGTCCCCCGAGCACCCGGTGTCCCCCGCGCACCCGGTGTCCCCCGCGCACCCGGTGTCCCCCGCGCACCCGGTGTCCCCCGCACACGTATGCATGTTCAGCTCGTGTGTCGTGTTCAGCTCGTGTGTCATGTATGTTCAGCTCATGTGTCATGTACGTTCAGCTCATGTGTCATGTATGTTCAGCTCATGTGTCGTGTATGTTCAGCTCATGTGTCGTGTATGTTCAGCTCATGTGTCATGTATGTTCAGCTCATGTGTCATGTATGTTCAGCTCATGTGTCGTGTATGTTCAGCTCATGTGTCATGTATGTTCAGCTCATGTGTCATGTATGTTCAGCTCATGTGTCATGTATGTTCAGCTCATGTGTCGTGTATGTTCAGCTCATGTGTCATGTATGTTCAGCTCATGTGTCATGTGTGTTCAGCTCATGTGTCGTGTGTGTTCAGCTCATGTGTCGTGTATGTTCAGCTCATGTGTCGTGTATGTTCAGCTCATGTGTCGTGTATGTTCAGCTCATGTGTCGTGTATGTTCAGCTCATGTGTCATGTATGTTCAGTTCATGTGTCATGTATGTTCAGCTCATGTGTCATGTATGTTCAGCTCATGTGTCATGTATGTTCAGCTCATGTGTCATGTATGTTCAGCTCATGTGTCGTGTATGTTCAGCTCATGTGTCGTGTATGTTCAGCTCATGTGTCGTGTATGTTCAGCTCATGTGTCGTGTATGTTCAGCTCATGTGTCGTGTATGTTCAGCTCATGTGTCATGTATGTTCAGTTCATGTGTCATGTGTGTTCAGCTCATGTGTCGTGTATGTTCAGCTCATGTGTCGTGTATGTTCAGCTCGTGTGTCGTGTATGTTCAGCTCATGTGTCGTGTATGTTCAGCTCATGTGTCATGTGTGTTCAGCTCATGTGTCGTGTATGTTCAGCTCATGTGTCATGTGTGTTCAGCTCATGTGTCGTGTATGTTCAGCTCATGTGTCATGTATGTTCAGCTCATGTGTCGTGTATGTTCAGCTCATGTGTCATGTATGTTCAGCTCATGTGTCGTGTATGTTCAGCTCATGTGTCATGTATGTTCAGCTCATGTGTCGTGTATGTTCAGCTCATGTGTCGTGTATGTTCAGCTCATGTGTCGTGTATGTTCAGCTCATGTGTCGTGTATGTTCAGCTCATGTGTCATGTATGTTCAGCTCATGTGTCGTGTATGTTCAGCTCATGTGTCATGTATGTTCAGCTCATGTGTCATGTATGTTCAGCTCATGTGTCATGTGTGTTCAGCTCATGTGTCGTGTATGTTCAGCTCATGTGTCATGTATGTTCAGCTCATGTGTCGTGTATGTTCAGCTCATGTGTCATGTATGTTCAGCTCATGTGTCGTGTATGTTCAGCTCATGTGTCATGTATGTTCAGCTCATGTGTCGTGTATGTTCAGCTCATGTGTCGTGTATGTTCAGCTCATGTGTCGTGTATGTTCAGCTCATGTGTCGTGTATGTTCAGCTCATGTGTCATGTATGTTCAGCTCATGTGTCGTGTATGTTCAGCTCATGTGTCGTGTATGTTCAGCTCATGTGTCGTGTATGTTCAGCTCATGTGTCGTGTATGTTCAGCTCATGTGTCGTGTATGTTCAGTTCATGTGTCATGTATGTTCAGCTCATGTGTCATGTATGTTCAGCTCATGTGTCATGTATGTTCAGCTCATGTGTCGTGTATGTTCAGCTCATGTGTCGTGTATGTTCAGCTCATGTGTCGTGTATGTTCAGTTCATGTGTCGTGTATGTTCAGCTCATGTGTCATGTATGTTCAGCTCATGTGTCGTGTATGTTCAGCTCATGTGTCGTGTATGTTCAGCTCATGTGTCATGTATGTTCAGCTCATGTGTCGTGTATGTTCAGCTCATGTGTCGTGTATGTTCAGCTCATGTGTCGTGTATGTTCAGCTCATGTGTCGTGTATGTTCAGCTCATGTGTCGTGTATGTTCAGCTCATGTGTCGTGTATGTTCAGCTCATGTGTCGTGTATGTTCAGCTCATGTGTCGTGTATGTTCAGCTCATGTGTCATGTATGTTCAGCTCATGTGTCGTGTATGTTCAGCTCATGTGTCATGTATGTTCAGCTCATGTGTCGTGTATGTTCAGCTCATGTGTCGTGTATGTTCAGCTCATGTGTCGTGTATGTTCAGTTCATGTGTCATGTATGTTCAGCTCATGTGTCGTGTATGTTCAGTTCATGTGTCATGTATGTTCAGCTCATGTGTCGTGTATGTTCAGTTCATGTGTCATGTATGTTCAGCTCATGTGTCGTGTATGTTCAGCTCATGTGTCATGTATGTTCAGCTCATGTGTCGTGTGTGTTCAGCTCATGTGTCGTGTATGTTCAGCTCATGTGTCATGTATGTTCAGCTCATGTGTCGTGTATGTTCAGCTCATGTGTCGTGTATGTTCAGCTCATGTGTCGTGTATGTTCAGCTCATGTGTCGTGTATGTTCAGCTCATGTGTCGTGTATGTTCAGCTCATGTGTCGTGTATGTTCAGTTCATGTGTCATGTATGTTCAGCTCATGTGTCATGTATGTTCAGCTCATGTGTCATGTATGTTCAGCTCATGTGTCGTGTATGTTCAGCTCATGTGTCGTGTATGTTCAGCTCATGTGTCGTGTATGTTCAGTTCATGTGTCGTGTATGTTCAGCTCATGTGTCATGTATGTTCAGCTCATGTGTCGTGTATGTTCAGCTCATGTGTCATGTATGTTCAGCTCATGTGTCGTGTATGTTCAGCTCATGTGTCGTGTATGTTCAGCTCATGTGTCGTGTATGTTCAGCTCATGTGTCGTGTATGTTCAGCTCATGTGTCGTGTATGTTCAGCTCATGTGTCGTGTATGTTCAGCTCATGTGTCATGTATGTTCAGCTCATGTGTCGTGTATGTTCAGCTCATGTGTCATGTATGTTCAGCTCATGTGTCGTGTATGTTCAGCTCATGTGTCGTGTATGTTCAGCTCATGTGTCGTGTATGTTCAGTTCATGTGTCATGTATGTTCAGCTCATGTGTCGTGTATGTTCAGTTCATGTGTCATGTATGTTCAGCTCATGTGTCGTGTATGTTCAGCTCATGTGTCGTGTATGTTCAGCTCATGTGTCGTGTATGTTCAGCTCATGTGTCATGTATGTTCAGCTCATGTGTCATGTATGTTCAGCTCATGTGTCATGTGTGTTCAGCTCATGTGTCGTGTATGTTCAGCTCATGTGTCATGTATGTTCAGCTCATGTGTCATGTATGTTCAGTTCATGTGTCGTGTATGTTCAGCTCATGTGTCATGTATGTTCAGCTCATGTGTCATGTATGTTCAGCTCATGTGTCGTGTGTGTTCAGCTCATGTGTCGTGTATGTTCAGCTCATGTGTCGTGTATGTTCAGTTCATGTGTCATGTATGTTCAGCTCATGTGTCGTGTATGTTCAGCTCATGTGTCATGTATGTTCAGCTCATGTGTCATGTATGTTCAGCTCATGTGTCATGTATGTTCAGCTCATGTGTCATGTATGTTCAGCTCATGTGTCATGTATGTTCAGCTCATGTGTCATGTATGTTCAGCTCATGTGTCGTGTGTGTTCAGCTCATGTGTCGTGTATGTTCAGTTCATGTGTCATGTATGTTCAGTTCATGTGTCGTGTATGTTCAGCTCATGTGTCATGTATGTTCAGCTCATGTGTCATGTATGTTCAGAAACATCCCCAACAAATAAACACATAACAGTAACAACTATAACCTACATAAGTCAGTGTTTACATGTTGTTTACATCTTGTTTACATGTTGTTTCATTCTTTTAGACCTTGAGCTTTGTCAACATTGTAAATATAACGTTAACTTTTATGATCAACATTGAGTGGACTAAATATAAGTCTGTGTAAAATGTGTTCATTCACATAAAACAAGTTATAATAAATAAATGTCAACAAAGTGTGCTAAGCTAACGCGGCTAACAGCGTCACTGCTAACTTCCGCTAACGCTCCAAACCCCGCGCTGTGACAAACGCTTCTTCACACATTGAAACACAAACCGTCTGAACTTACGCACAAAGTCACCTAAAAGTCCCGTGAGTTCAGATCCTCGCGTGTTTCCATCACTTTGAGCCGCGGGACGCACTTTTGGCACAAAAACACGCACTTTCAAAAGTTCCGCACTCGCGCCCACTGTCGACTGAGCGAGTGATCTGATTGGACCGTTTCACAGAGAAGAACACACCCATGGGCGGTACTGATACTGTGTTCTTCTTCTTGTACACTTTTGGCAGGTTCGACGCCTCCCGGTGCATTGCTGCTTCCCACAGGGTGTTTGAGGTACTGCAGTTCTGTTTATTCAGACCAAGACTTATAAATCTGTTTGTATGTGGAATGTATTTGAAGTATTTAAATAAAACGTGTGTGGAATGTATTTGAAGTATTTAAATAAAACGTGTGTTGAATGTATTTGAAGTATTTAAATAAAACGTGTGTGGAATGTATTTGAAGTATTTAAATAAAACGTGTGTTGAATGTATTTGAAGTATTTAAATAAAACGTGTGTGGAGTGTATTTGAAGTATTTAAATAAAACGTGTGTGGAATGTATTTGAAGTATTTAAATAAAACGTGTGTGGAATGTATTTGAAGTATTTAAATAAAACGTGTGTTGAATGTATTTGAAGTATTTAAATAAAACGTGTGTGGAATGTATTTGAAGTATTTAAATAAAACGTGTGTGGAATGTATTTGAAGTATTTAAATAAAACGTGTGTTGAATGTATTTGAAGTATTTAAATAAAACGTGTGTGGAGTGTATTTGAAGTATTTAAATAAAACGTGTGTTGAATGTATTTGAAGTATTTAAATAAAACGTGTGTTGAATGTATTTGAAGTATTTAAATAAAACGTGTGTTGAATGTATTTGAAGTATTTAAATAAAACGTGTGTTGAATGTATTTGAAGTATTTAAATGAAGTATGTTTGACCGTTGAACTCAGCAGTGTGTTATTTTTGCCATAAAATCACACTGATCTAAATGATATTCTGCTCCTTCTACTTCTACGATAGATATTGTTTATTTTTCTCTCAAAGTGATTTCATGTATTCAAAGCTTTACTTTGGAAATGGAAAGAGTTTGTGTAAAAACAGAAACATTGTTTAAAATATAAAATATTTTATTGCCATTTTGCAAAAGGTGGATATTATAGTTGAAGAGTGGATCAGAGGCTTCTTCAAACCATCATCTTCTTCTGCTGTAGATGAAGCCTCCAGAAGAAGAACTCTGAAGAGAAGACTCTACAAGGGCCACGCCCCAGCACCTTCAGGTCAGAGGTCAGAGGTCAGGTCAGAGGTCAGGTCAGAGGTCAGGTCAGAGGTCAGGTCTGAGGTCAGAGGTCAGGTCTGAGGTCAGGGGTCAGGTCTGAGGTCAGGTCTGAGGTCAGGTCTGAGGTCAGAGGTCAGGTCTGAGGTCAGGGGTCAGGTCTGAGGTCAGGTCTGAGGTCAGGTCTGAGGTCAGAGGTCAGGTCAGAGGTCTTAGGTCAGAGGTGAGGTCAGAGGTCAGGTCTGAGGCCAGAGGTCTGAGGTCTGAGGTCAGGTCAGAGGTCAGGTCAGAGGTCAGGTCAGAGGTCAGGTCTGAGGTCAGAGGTCAGGTCTGAGGTCAGGTCTGAGGTCAGAGGTCAGGTCAGAGGTCTTAGGTCAGAGGTGAGGTCAGAGGTCAGGTCTGAGGCCAGAGGTCTGAGGTCTGAGGTCAGGTCAGAGGTCAGGTCAGAGGTCAGGTCAGAGGTCAGGTCTGAGGTCAGAGGTCAGGTCTGAGGTCAGGGGTCAGGTCTGAGGCCAGGTCAGAGGTCAGGTCAGAGGTCTGAGGCCAGGTCTGAGGTCAGGTCTGAGGTCAGAGGTCAGGTCTGAGGTCAGGGGTCAGGTCTGAGGCCAGGTCAGAGGTCAGGTCAGAGGTCTGAGGCCAGGTCTGAGGTCAGGTCTGAGGTCAGAGGTCAGGTCTGAGGTCAGGGGTCAGGTCTGAGGCCAGGTCAGAGGTCAGGTCAGAGGTCAGAGGCCAGGTCTGAGGTCTGAGGTCTGAGGTCTGAGGTCAGAGGCCAGGTCTTATTATTTAAAGTTCTTGGCCTCAGCTTTGCTTCTGTGCAGGTCCAGACGCTTCATCTGGGCCTCACCTGGACAAACAAATGTGTTTCGTTTAACGCCTGAACAATGAAGGAAATAAGATCTTGTTTTAATCATAATTATATCAAGAGCGGCAGAAGAGCTTTTCAAACACTTTCATTTGATCATATTTCTGTTTACCTAACTTTACCTAAGTATAATTACAGTTACTTACTGAAGAATAGATATTATACAAGAAACTCATTTAAACAAATTAGAACAGAAACATTTGGTGATAACGGAGTTTGAACTCAAAGACAAAGATGTCAGATTTGTTCTGGTCAAAGGAAATATGAATGATCATTTTGCCCTCAGAGGAAACTGTTGTTGTGATTTTGGGTGTTACAAAAATAAATTGAATTGAATGGAAGTGTGTAACTGTGAGACATGTATTTGCTCCACCAGGAGGCGCTCTCACTCTCCACACTGAAGCTGTGCATCTGATGCAAACCACTCTGAGGGACCCCTGACCCCTGAGGGAACCCTCGTGGTGGAGACTGGAACTAACATGTTCCCCCCACTCTAACTAGAATAAACTACTTTTCATATTAAACAAAGACAGGTCCAAAGTGACAGAGGCAGTGACAGGTGCTGAAGCTGAACATGCTGAAATGTTACAGGAAATGAAAAAGACAAAGTGTGAGTTTAATGACATCAGAGGAAAACAAGATATTATGAAAGTGGTTCAAAATTCACACAAGTATTAGCTTGGAACTAAAACAAGTTTTTATTTGTTGGTTTAGTTTAAAGTTTAGTTCTTTTCTTTACCTCAGGTTAAGAGTTTGTGTCGAGTCCCATTCTTTTCTTTGACTTGAGTTCTTTGAGCCACAAGGGAGACGATCCAGATCTGCAGCACAACAAGGTCACAGCAACGTCTTAAAAACGTCACGTCACAACGTCTTAAAAACGTCACGTCACAACGTCTTAAAAACGTCACAAAAAGTCACAACAACGTCACAACAACGTCTTAAAAACGTCTTAAAAACGTCTTAAAAACGTCACAACAACGTCTTAAAAACGTCTTAACAACGTCACAACAACGTCACAACAACGTCACAACAACGTCACAACAACGTCTTAAAAACGTCACGTCACAACAACGTCTTAAAAACGTCACAACAACGTCACAACAACATCACAACAACGTCACAACAACGCCAAAACAATGTCACAACATTGTCACAACAACGTCACAACAACGTCACAACAACGTCACAACAATGACACAACAATGTCATAAAAACGTCACAAAGTCTTAAAAACGTCACAACATCGTCGCGGCAACGTCGCGGCAACGTCGCAACAACGTCACAAAAAACGCCAAAACATTGTCACAACAACGTCACAACAACGTCACAACAACGTCACAACAACGTCAAACAACGTCACAACAACGTCACAACAACGTCACAACAACGTCACAACATCGTCACATCGTCACAACAACGTCACAACAACGTCACAACAACGTCACAACAACGTCACAACAACATCACAAAAACTTCACAACAACGTACGTCACAACAACGAACGTCACAACAACGAACGTCACAACGTCACAACAACGTCACAACAACATCACAACAACATCACAACAACGTCACAACAAAGTCACAACAACGCCAAAACAATGTCACAACATTGTCACAACAACGTCAAACAACGTCACAACATCGTCACATCGTCACAACAACGTCACAACAACGTCACAACATCGTCACATCGTCACAACAACGTCACAACAACGTCACAACAACGTCACAACAACATCACAAAAACTTCACAACAACGTCACAACAACGAACGTCACAACAACGAACGTCACAACAACATCACAACAACATCACAACAACGTCACAACAACGCCAAAACAATGTCACAACATTGTCACAACAACGTCAAACAACGTCACAACATCGTCACAACAACGTCACAACAACGTCACAACATCGTCACAACATCGTCACATCGTCACAACAACGTCACAACAACGTCACAACAACGTCACAACAACATCACAACAACGTCACAACAACGTCACAACAACGCCAAAACAATGTCACAACATTGTCACAACAACGTCACAACAACGTCACAACAACGACACAACAATGTCATAAAAACGTCACAAAGTCTTAAAAACGTCACAACATCGTCACAACAACGTCGCGACAACGTCGCGGCAACGTCGCGGCAACGTCGCAACAACGTCGCAACAACGTCACAAAAAACGCCAAAACATTGTCACAACAACTTCTTAAAAACGTCACAACAACGTCACAACAACGTCACAACAACGTCAAAACAACGTCACAACAACGTCACAACAACGTCACAACATCGTCACAACATCGTCACAACATCGTCACATCGTCACAACAACGTCACAACAACGTCAAACAACGTCACAACAACGTCACAAAAAACGCCAAAACATTGTCACAACAACTTCTTAAAAACGTCACAACAACGTCACAACAACGTCACAACAACGTCAAAACAACGTCACAACAACGTCACAACAACGTCACAACATCGTCACAACATCGTCACAACATCGTCACATCGTCACAACAACGTCACAACAACGTCAAACAACGTCACAACAACGTCACAACAACGTCACAACAACGTCACAACAACGTATGTCACAACAACGTACGTCACAACAACGAACGTCACAACAACGAACGTCACAACATCGTCACAACATCGTCACAACATCGTCACATGTGTGTCACTTAAGGTAGTGTTTACAAGTGGGTAAATACAGGTAACAATGTGTTGTTATTGGGCTAGATCAGAAGTGCTACGTCATAAGGCGCTGGTACAGCTGGCAGCCCGGTGTAAACGCTCTCTCTTCTTTCTCACACTTATTGTGCTTTATCTCCTATATTTTGTAAATATAGTTAGTATATTTTATCTATTTTACTGTACGATAGGGACACGCGCTGGAATAGTTTTTTAATTCAACTGTTTTTGACTTTTTTCGGCTGGATTTGAGCGTTTTTCGTTGTGTTGTTGTGACGTGAGCTAGCTCCGAGCGAGCCCATCAGCCCCCCCCCCGCGCCCTCCGGTCGCGCTAAAGTACGGCGTGTCGTCGGAACACGTTTATATACACGTTTATATGAAAGAGGAACTTCACCAACGATCGGGACACGCACTGGAATCGCTTTAAATTAACTTGTTTTGACTTTATTCGGCTGGATTGAGTGTTTTCGTCGTGTCGTTGCGATGTGTCTTGGCTCTGAGTCCCCCGGCTCCGGCCCCGCCCCCCGGCTCCGGCCCCGCCTCCCGGCCGGCGCCGTACCGCGTTTACACAAAGGAGGAACTCATGAAACTGCGGAGAACAGTCGTCTTACCCGGAGATCGTCACGTTATCCCGGCGGACATCCTAAGGAAAACACAGAGAAGCAGACGGGCTGGACGTAAACTCCGAGAGAAGAGAGGGACAAACAGGAAGTCGGTTCCCGCCGTAGTCATGGGTAACGTGAGGTCCCTTCAAAATAAAATGACGGAAATAGCGAGCCTCATGCGGTCCCAGAGGATTTATAGGAACAGCAGTGTCTTGATTTTCACAGAGACCTGGTTAACAGCAGAAATACAGACTCTATTGTAGGTTTGGACAATTTTCATCTGCTGCGGGCGACAGAACGAGAGAATGCGGGAAGAAAAGAGGTGGAGGTCTGAAGAAGAGAGGTGGAGGTCTGAAGAAGAGAGGTGGAGGTCTGAAGAAGAGAGGTGGAGGTCTGAAGAAAAGAGGAGGAGGTCTGAAGAAGAGAGGTGGAGGTCTGAAGAAGAGAGGTGGAGGTCTGAAGAAGAGAGGTGGAGGTCTGAAGAAGAGAGGTGGAGGCCTGAAGAAGAGAGGTGGAGGTCTGAAGAAGAGAGGTGGAGGTCTGAAGAAGAGAGGTGGAGGTCTGAAGAAGAGAGGTGGAGGTCTGAAGAAGAGAGGTGGAGGTCTGAAGAAAAGAGGTGGAGGTCTGAAGAAGAGAGGTGGAGGTCTGAAGAAGAGAGGTGGAGGTCTGAAGAAGAGAGGTGGAGGTCTGAAGAAGAGAGGTGGAGGTCTGAAGAAGAGAGGTGGAGGTCTGAAGAAAAGAGGTGGAGGTCTGAAGAAGAGAGGTGGAGGTCTGAAGAAAAGAGGTGGAGGTCTGAAGAAGAGAGGTGGAGGTCTGAAGAAGAGAGGTGGAGGCCTGAAGAAGAGAGGTGGAGGCCTGAAGAAGAGAGGTGGAGGTCTGAAGAAGAGAGGTGGAGGTCTGAAGAAGAGAGGTGGAGGCCTGAAGAAGAGAGGAGGAGGCCTGAAGAAGAGAGGTGGAGGTCTGAAGGTCTGAAGAAGAGAGGTGGAGGTCTGAAGGTCTGAAGAAGAGAGGTGGAGGTCTGAAGAAGAGAGGTGGAGGCCTGAAGAAGAGAGGTGGAGGCCTGAAGAAGAGAGGTGGAGGCCTGAAGAAGAGAGGTGGAGGTCTGAAGAAGAGAGGTGGAGGTCTGAAGAAGAGAGGTGGAGGCCTGAAGAAGAGAGGTGGAGGTCTGAAGAAGAGAGGTGGAGGTCTGAAGAAGAGAGGTGGAGGCCTGAAGAAGAGAGGTGGAGGTCTGAAGAAGAGAGGTGGAGGTCTGAAGAAGAGAGGTGGAGGTCTGAAGAAGAGAGGTGGAGGTCTGAAGAAGAGAGGTGGAGGTCTGAAGAAAAGAGGTGGAGGTCTGAAGAAGAGAGGTGGAGGTCTGAAGAAGAGAGGTGGAGGCCTGAAGAAGAGAGGTGGAGGTCTGAAGAAGAGAGGTGGAGGTCTGAAGAAGAGAGGTGGAGGCCTGAAGAAGAGAGGTGGAGGTCTGAAGAAGAGAGGTGGAGGTCTGAAGAAGAGAGGTGGAGGTCTGAAGAAGAGAGGTGGAGGTCTGAAGAAGAGAGGTGGAGGTCTGAAGAAAAGAGGTGGAGGTCTGAAGAAGAGAGGTGGAGGTCTGAAGAAGAGAGGTGGAGGTCTGAAGAAGAGAGGTGGAGGTCTGAAGAAGAGAGGTGGAGGTCTGAAGAAAAGAGGTGGAGGTCTGAAGAAGAGAGGTGGAGGTCTGAAGAAAAGAGGTGGAGGTCTGAAGAAGAGAGGTGGAGGTCTGAAGAAGAGAGGTGGAGGCCTGAAGAAGAGAGGTGGAGGCCTGAAGAAGAGAGGTGGAGGTCTGAAGAAGAGAGGTGGAGGTCTGAAGAAGAGAGGTGGAGGCCTGAAGAAGAGAGGAGGAGGCCTGAAGAAGAGAGGTGGAGGTCTGAAGGTCTGAAGAAGAGAGGTGGAGGTCTGAAGGTCTGAAGAAGAGAGGTGGAGGTCTGAAGAAGAGAGGTGGAGGCCTGAAGAAGAGAGGTGGAGGCCTGAAGAAGAGAGGTGGAGGCCTGAAGAAGAGAGGTGGAGGTCTGAAGAAGAGAGGTGGAGGTCTGAAGAAGAGAGGTGGAGGTCTGAAGAAAAGAGGTGGAGGTCTGAAGAAGAGAGGTGGAGGTCTGAAGAAGAGAGGTGGAGGGCTGAAGAAGAGAAGTGGAGGTCTGAAGAAGAGAGGTGGAGGCCTGAAGAAGAGAGGTGGAGGCCTGAAGAAGAGAGGTGGAGGTCTGAAGAAAAGAGGTGGAGGTCTGGCGGTGTATGTGAACACGAGCTGGTCCAAACCCGAACACTGCACAGTGAGGGAGCAGCTATGTAACAAGGATATTGAACTATTGGCTATTGGCATGAGGCTATATTATCTGCCCCGGGAGTTCTCACATGTGATTTTGATCGCAGTCTATGTGGCCCCGTCTGCCAATGCTGAAAATGCTTGTGAAGCACTGCTCTCCTGCACTTGTAGGCTGCAAACACAGCACCCACAGGCTCTCTTCCTCATCTCTGGTGACTTTAACCACGCTTCTCCCTCTTCTGTTCTACCAACATACACCCAGGATGTTACCTGCCCCACCAGGAACAATAGAACATTGGACTTGTTTTTTGCCAACACCAAGGAGGCTTATTCCTCTTCCCCCCTCCCTCCCCTGGGCAGCTCGGACCACAACCTTGTACATCTGAGGCCTGTGTATGAACCCATCGTGCGCAGGCAGCCTGTGGTGTCCCGTGAGGTGAGGAGGTGGTCTGCTGAGAGCGAGGAGGCTCTGAGGGACTGCTTCAGCACCACTGTCTGGACTGAGCTTTATGACCCACATGGGGAGGACATCAACACCATCACAGAGTGATGAGGATTAAAGTGAGGAAGGCAGCAGGACCTGAAGCATCAGCCCCAGGCTCCTTAAGTCCTGCGCAGATGAACTGTGTGGAGTTATGGAGCATGTCTTCAACATGAGCCTGAAGCTGAGGCTGGTACCACAGGTCTGAAGACCTCCTGTCTGGTACCTGTGCCTAAGACACCGCGCCCCAAAGACCTCAACAGCTTCAGGCCAGTGGCTCTCACGTCCTGATGAAGACACTGGAGCTGGTCCTGGACCACCTCCGCTCCACCGTGAGCTCAGCCATGGACCCGCTGCAGTTTGCATATCGTCCTGACATCGGAGTGGAGGACGCCGTCATCTCCTGCTGCACTGCTCTCTCTCTCACCTGGAAAAGCCTGGCAGCTCTGTGAGGATTCTGTTCTTTCATCTTACCAGCGCCTTCAACACCATCCAGCCACTGCTCCTGAGGGACAAGCTGGAGACGGCTGGTGTGGAGTATGACCTGGCAGAGTGGATCCTGGACGACCTCACAGACCGACCCCAGTTTGTGAGAGCCCGGAACTGTGTGTCTGACACTCGGACCTGCAGTGTGGGGGCCCCAGGGCACTGTCCTCGCGCCCTTTCTCTTCACCCTTTACACTGCAGACTTCAGACATGACACGGACAGCTGTGTCCTGCAGAAGTTCTCTGATGACTCTGCCATCATCGGACTCATCACGGACGACGATGACGCGGAGGACAGAGGACTGGAGCAGGACTTTGTGGACTGGTGTCAGCGGAACCACCTCCTCATCAACGCGGGGAAGACCAAGGAGATGGTGGTGGACTTCCACAGACGCCACCCCACTGCCCCCTCACCAGTGAACATCCAGGGACGGGACATTGAGAGAGTGGACTCATACAAGTACCTGGGTGTTCATCTGAACCACAAACTGGACTGGACTCATAACACAGACTGAACAGGAAGAGCCAGAGTCAGCTCCACCTCCTGAGGAGACTCAGGTCTTTTGGAGTGACAGGGCCACTCCTGACAGGGCCACTCCTGAAGACCTTCTCTGACTCTGTGGTGGCATCAGCTCCTGTAGGTGTGGCCTGCTGGAGCAGCAGCATCACAGAGAGAGAGAGGAAGAAGCTGGACAGAGTCATCAAGAAGTCCAGCTCCGTCCTGGGCTGTGCTCTGGACTCGGTGCAGGAGGTGGGGGACAGGAGGGTCCTGGCTAGATTCACATCTATGCTGGACCATGAGTCTCACCCCCTGCAGGACACTCTGTCCCCTGCAGGACACTCTGTCCCCTGCAGGACACTCTGTCCCCTGCAGGACACTCTGTCCGCTCTGGAGAGCAGCTTCAGTGAGAGACTGATCCACCCTCTGTGTGAAGGAAAGGTTTCGCAGGTCTTTCCTTCTGCTGCTGTCAGACTTTATAACAAACACTGTTAGTCCTGAACACTCACAATACTGACCTAACCATGTGCAATTCTGTCATATGTGCAATTACTGTGAAATTCATGTGCAATACATGTGCTGTCGTGACACATATTCATGTGCAATTACTGTCGTGATCACATGACATGGTATTTATGTATTTATTTATTTATTTATTTGTCTATGGGAGTTTTTATTTATTTATAGGAGATCTTCTACTGAAAGTGTTTTTCAGACTTCCTATAAGTGATCTGTTCTTCTGGATCTACCTCTGTATCTACCTGCGTTGCAACAATGAAATTTCCCCATGTGGGACAATAAAGGAATATCTTATCTTATCTTAAATGCGGCTCTCGGAACAGAGTAAGTAGGACAGTTCACAAAGTGTCCTCAGCGTGTGTCACGCTGAATTGTAAAGTGCAGTGTGGTTTCAAATTGTTCATTAAGCAGCAGTACAATGTTCTTTGGAAAGTTCTAAAAGGGTGGCTACAGGAGCCTCCTACCGGCCCGACCAGAGCAGGTGGAGTCCTTGTGGAGCCCGACCTTGTGAAGCTTTAGGCTTGCCGCCTGAAAGATCAGTCTGGATCAGTTTGACTCTTTCCTAGCTCGCCGTCCAATCTGGCCTGTGCAATAACAGGACCAAATAAATAATCATGTGCACATCATAAATAAATAAACTAGTTTCAATCATCAATATCGGTGTTAAATATTGTAAATTATCAAAGTGAACCATTTACAATATAATAAATAACATTAGATTAGTAAAATAGCTCATCAAGTTCAGTCATGTACTTAAACAGTGTATTGAATAAATATCAACATCGTTTCTCACCTGGGTTACACACAGCATCGTCACAACAACGTGATAACAACATCACAACAACATCACAACAACGGCACAACAACATCACAACAACATCACAACAACGGCACAACAACATTACAACAACGGCACAACAACATTACAACAACATTACAACAACATCACAACAACGAACAACGTCACAACAACATCACAACAACGAACAACGTCACAACAACATCACACCGTCACAACAACGTCACAACAACATCACAACAACGAACAACGTCACAACAACATCACAACAACGGACAACAACTTCACAACAACATCACAACAACGTCACAACAACATTACAACAACGTCACAACAACATCACAACAACATCACAACAACGGCACAACAACATTACAACAACATTACAACAACATCACAACAACGAACAACGTCACAACAACATCACAACAACGAACAACGTCACAACAACATCACACCGTCACAACAACGTCACAACAACATCACAACAACGAACAACGTCACAACAACATCACAACAACGGACAACAACTTCACAACAACATCACAACAACGTCACAACAACATTACAACAACGTCACAACAACATCACAACAACATCACAACAACGGCACAACAACATTACAACAACATTACAACAACATCACAACAACGAACAACAACGAACAACGTCACAACAACATCACAACAACGAACAACGTCACAACAACATCACCACAACGTCACAACAACGTCACAACAACGTCACAACAACATCACAACAACGGCACAACAACATTACAACAACGTCACAACAACGTCACAACAACATCACAACAACGGCACAACAACGAACAACATCACAACAACGTCAGAACATCGTCACATCGTCAAAACAGCGTCACAACAACGAACGTCACAACAACGAACGTCACAACAACGTTACAACAACGTCACAACAATGAACAACGTCACATCAAAGTTACAACCACATCACAACAACATCACAACAACGTCACAACAATGAACAACGTCACATCAAAGTTACAACCACATCACAACAACATCACAACAACGTCACAACAACGTTACAACAACGAACAACGTCACAAAATCGTCACAACATAGTCACATAATCAAAACAATGTCACACAAACGTCACAACAACGTTACAACAACGAACAACGTCACAAAATCGTCACAACATAGTCACATAATCAAAACAATGTCACACAAACGTCACAACAACGTTACAACAACGAACAACGTCACAAAATCGTCACAACATAGTCACATAATCAAAACAATGTCACACAAACGTCACAACAACGTTACAAAAACGAAAGTCACAACAACGTCACAACAACGAACAACGTCACAACAACGTCACAACATCATCACAACGTCACAACAACGTTACAACAACGAACAACGTCACAACAACGAACAACGTCACAACATCGTCACAACAACGTCACACAAACGTCACAACAACGTCACAACAACGTCACAACATTGTCACAACAAGGTCACAACATCGTTATAACAACGTCACAACAACATCACAACAACGAACGTCACAACAACGAAAGTTACAACAACGTCACAACAACGTGATAACAACGTGATAACAACGTCACAACAACGTCACAGCATCGTCAAAACAACGTCACAACAACGAACCTCACAACATCGTCACAACAACGACACAACATCGTCACAACAACGTGATAACAACATCACAACAAGGTCACAACAATGTCACAACAAGGTCACAACAACGTCACAACAACGTACAACAACATTACAACAACGACACAATAACTGCACAACAACGAACAACGTCACAACAACGTCAGAACATCGTCACATCGTCAAAACAGCGTCACAACAACGAACGTCACAACAACGAATGTCACAACAACGAACGTCACAACAACGAACGTCACAACAATGAACAACGTCACAACAACGTTACAACAACGAACGTCACAACAACGAACATCGTCACATCGTCAAAACAACATCACGACAAAGTCACAAAAACATCATAAAAACGCCACAACAACGTCACAACATCGTTACAACAACGTCACACAAACGTCACAAAAACAAACGTCACAACAACGTTACAACAACGTCAGAACAACGAACAACGTCACAACATCGTCACAACAGCTTCTTAAAAATGTCACAACAACGTCACAACATCGGCACAACGTCACAACAACGTCACAACAACGTCACAACAACGTCAAAACAACGTCACAACAACGAACAACAACATTACAACGAACGTCACAACAACGAACATCACAACAACGAACGTCACAACAACGAACGTCACAACAACGAACAACAACGTGATAACAACATCACAACAACATTACAACAACGTCACAACAACGAACAACAACATTACAACAACGTCACAACAAAGGCACAGCAACGGCACAACAACGGCACAACAACGGCACAACAACGGCACAATAACGTCACAACAACGAACAACGTCACAACAACGTCACAACAACGTCACAACAACGTCACAACAACGTCACAGCAACGTCACAACAACGTCACAACAACCAACAACGTCACAACATCGTCACGTCACAACATCGTCACGTCACAACAACATCACAACATAGTCACATCGTCAAGAAAATGTCACAAAAACGTCACAACATCGTCATGGTAACGTCACAACAACATCACAACAACATCACAACAACATCAAAACAACGTCACAACAATGTTACAACAACGTCACAACAACGTTGGGTTACCCTGAGGAGCCCACAGGGGGCAGCACCATCGTGGCTCCTGCCATGTGTGGAGCAGGACGAGGGGAGCGCTCCTCTGGCTCCGCCCCCTGCTCAGGCCCGTGTGCAGTGCTCTCGTGCTCCTCTGGGGGGCGCTCTGGCTCCGAGCTCCTCTTCTTTATGTGAGCCTGAGGCAGAAGTGTTGATGGTCAGTGTTAGATGTTGATGGTCAGAGTTAGATGTTGATGGTCAGAGTTAGATGTTGATGGTCAGAGTTACATGTTGATGGTCAGAGTTAGATGTTGATGGTCAGTGTTAGATGTTGATGGTCAGAGTTAGATGTTGATGGTCAGTGTTAGATGTTGATGGTCAGTGTTAGATGTTGATGGTCAGTGTTAGATGTTGATGGTCAGAGTTAGATGTTGATGGTCAGAGTTAGATGTTAATGGTCAGTGTTAGATGTTGATGGTCAGAGTTACATGTTGATGGTCAGTGTTAGATGTTGATGGTCAGAGTTACATGTTGATGGTCAGTGTTAGATGTTGATGGTCAGAGTTAGATGTTGATGGTCAGAGTTAGATGTTGATGGTCAGAGTTAGATGTTGATGGTCAGTGTTAGATGTTGATGGTCAGAGTTAGATGTTGATGGTCAGTGTTAGATGTTGATGGTCAGAGTTAGATGTTGATGGTCAGTGTTAGATGTTGATGGTCAGAGTTAGATGTTGATGGTCAGAGTTAGATGTTGATGGTCAGAGTCAGAGTTAGATGTTGATGGTCAGAGTTAGATGTTAATGGTCAGTGTTAGATGTTGATGGTCAGTGTTAGATGTTGATGGTCAGAGTTAGATGTTGATGGTCAGTGTTAGATGTTGATGGTCAGAGTTAGATGTTGATGGTCAGAGTTAGATGTTGATGGTCAGTGTTAGATGTTGATGGTCAGTGTTAGATGTTGATGGTCAGAGTTAGATGTTGATGGTCAGTGTTAGATGTTGATGGTCAGAGATACATGTTGATGGTCAGTGTTAGATGTTGATGGTCAGAGTTAGATGTTGATGGTCAGAGATACATGTTGATGGTCAGAGTTAGATGTTGATGGTCAGAGTTAGATGTTGATGGTCAGAGTTAGATGTTGATGGTCAGAGTTAGATGTTGATGGTCAGTGTTAGATGTTGATGGTCAGAGTTAGATGTTGATGGTCAGTGTTAGATGTTGATGGTCAGTGTTAGATGTTGATGGTCAGTGTTAGATGTTGATGGTCAGAGTTAGATGTTGATGGTCAGTGTTAGATGTTGATGGTCAGTGTTAGATGTTGATGGTCAGAGTTACATGTTGATGGTCAGAGTTACATGTTGATGGTCAGAGTTAGATGTTGATGGTCAGTGTTAGATGTTGATGGTCAGTGTTAGATGTTGATGGTCAGAGTTAGATGTTGATGGTCAGAGTTAGATGTTGATGGTCAGAGTTAGATGTTGATGGTCAGTGTTAGATGTTGATGGTCAGTGTTAGATGTTGATGGTCAGTGTTAGATGTTGATGGTCAGAGTTACATGTTGATGGTCAGAGTTAGATGTTGATGGTCAGTGTTAGATGTTGATGGTCAGTGTTAGATGTTGATGGTCAGAGTTAGATGTTGATGGTCAGAGTTAGATGTTGATGGTCAGAGTTAGATGTTGATGGTCAGTGTTAGATGTTGATGGTCAGTGTTAGATGTTGATGGTCAGAGTTAGATGTTGATGGTCAGAGTCAGAGTTAGATGTTGATGGTCAGTGTTAGATGTTGATGGTCAGAGTTAGATGTTGATGGTCAGTGTTAGATGTTGATGGTCAGAGTTAGATGTTGATGGTCAGTGTTAGATGTTGATGGTCAGAGTTACATGTTGATGGTCAGTGTTAGATGTTGATGGTCAGAGTTAGATGTTTATGGTCAGTGTTAGATGTTGATGGTCAGTGTTAGATGTTGATGGTCAGAGTTAGATGTTGATGGTCAGAGTCAGAGTTAGATGTTGATGGTCAGAGTTAGATGTTGATGGTCAGTGTTAGATGTTGATGGTCAGAGTTAGATGTTGATGGTCAGAGTTACATGTTGATGGTCAGTGTTAGATGTTGATGGTCAGAGTTAGATGTTGATGGTCAGAGTTAGATGTTGATGGTCAGTGTTAGATGTTGATGGTCAGTGTTAGATGTTGATGGTCAGTGTTAGATGTTGATGGTCAGTGTTAGATGTTGATGGTCAGAGTTAGATGTTGATGGTCAGAGTTAGATGTTGATGGTCAGAGTTAGATGTTGATGGTCAGAGTTAGATGTTGATGGTCAGAGTCAGAGTTAGATGTTGATGGTCAGAGTTAGATGTTGATGGTCAGTGTTAGATGTTGATGGTCAGTGTTAGATGTTGATGGTCAGAGTTAAATGTTGATGGTCAGAGTTAGATGTTGATGGTCAGAGTTAAATGTTGATGGTCAGAGTTAGATGTTGATGGTCAGAGTTAGATGTTGATGGTCAGAGTTACATGTTGATGGTCAGTGTTAGATGTTGATGGTCAGTGTTAGATGTTGATGGTCAGAGTTAGATGTTGATGGTCAGAGTTAGATGTTGATGGTCAGAGTTAGATGTTGATGGTCAGAGTTAGATGTTGATGGTCAGTGTTAGATGTTGATGGTCAGTGTTAGATGTTGATGGTCAGAGTTACATGTTGATGGTCAGTGTTAGATGTTGATGGTCAGAGTTAGATGTTGATGGTCAGTGTTAGATGTTGATGGTCAGAGTTAGATGTTGATGGTCAGAGTTAGATGTTGATGGTCAGAGTTAGATGTTGATGGTCAGAGTTAGATGTTGATGGTCAGAGTCAGAGTTAGATGTTGATGGTCAGAGTTAGATGTTGATGGTCAGTGTTAGATGTCGATGGTCAGTGTTAGATGTTGATGGTCAGTGTTAGATGTTGATGGTCAGAGTTACATGTTGATGGTCAGTGTTAGATGTTGATGGTCAGTGTTAGATGTTGATGGTCAGAGTTAGATGTTGATGGTCAGTGTTAGATGTTGATGGTCAGTGTTAGATGTTGATGGTCAGAGTTAGATGTTGATGGTCAGAGTTAGATGTTGATGGTCAGTGTTAGATGTTGATGGTCAGAGTTACATGTTGATGGTCAGAGTTACATGTTGATGGTCAGAGTTACATGTTGATGGTCAGAGTTACATGTTGATGGTCAGTGTTAGATGTTGATGGTCAGTGTTAGATGTTGATGGTCAGTGTTAGATGTTGATGGTCAGTGTTAGATGTTGATGGTCAGTGTTAGATGTTGATGGTCAGAGTTAGATGTTGATGGTCAGAGTTAGATGTTGATGGTCAGTGTTAGATGTTGATGGTCAGAGTTACATGTTGATGGTCAGAGTTACATGTTGATGGTCAGAGTTACATGTTGATGGTCAGAGTTAGATGTTGATGGTCAGTGTTAGATGTTGATGGTCAGAGTTAGATGTTGATGGTCAGTGTTAGATGTTGATGGTCAGAGTTACATGTTGATGGTCAGTGTTAGATGTTGATGGTCAGAGATACATGTTGATGGTCAGAGTTACATGTTGATGGTCAGTGTTAGATGTTGATGGTCAGAGTTAGATGTTTATGGTCAGTGTTAGATGTTGATGGTCAGAGTTAGATGTTGATGGTCAGTGTTAGATGTTGATGGTCAGAGTTAGATGTTGATGGTCAGTGTTAGATGTTGATGGTCAGTGTTAGATGTTGATGGTCAGTGTTAGATGTTGATGGTCAGAGTTAGATGTTGATGGTCAGAGTCAGAGTTAGATGTTGATGGTCAGAGTTAGATGTTGATGGTCAGAGTTAGATGTTGATGGTCAGAGTTAGATGTTGATGGTCAGAGTTAGATGTTGATGGTCAGTGTTAGATGTTGATGGTCAGAGTTAGATGTTGATGGTCAGAGTTAGATGTTGATGGTCAGAGTTAGATGTTGATGGTCAGTGTTAGATGTTGATGGTCAGTGTTAGATG
Organism: Eucyclogobius newberryi; assembly: GCF_026437365.1. Lineage (NCBI taxonomy): Eukaryota > Metazoa > Chordata > Actinopteri > Gobiiformes > Gobiidae > Eucyclogobius > Eucyclogobius newberryi. Next base: position 115,119 of record NW_027315891.1, read on the forward strand.
TTGATGGTCAGTGTTAGATGTTGATGGTCAGAGTTAGATGTTGATGGTCAGAGTTAGATGTTGATGGTCAGAGTTAGATGTTGATGGTCAGAGTCAGAGTTAGATGTTGATGGTCAGAGTTAGATGTTAATGGTCAGAGTTAGATGTTGATGGTCAGAGTTAGATGTTGATGGTCAGTGTTAGATGTTGATGGTCAGTGTTAGATGTTGATGGTCAGTGTTAGATGTTGATGGTCAGAGTTAGATGTTGATGGTCAGAGTTAGATGTTGATGGTCAGAGTTAGATGTTGATGGTCAGAGTCAGAGTTAGATGTTGATGGTCAGAGTTAGATGTTAATGGTCAGTGTTAGATGTTGATGGTCAGAGTTAGATGTTGATGGTCAGTGTTAGATGTTGATGGTCAGAGTTAGATGTTGATGGTCAGAGTCAGAGTTAGATGTTGATGGTCAGAGTTAGATGTTAATGGTCAGTGTTAAATGTTGATGGTCAGAGTTAGATGTTGATGGTCAGTGTTAGATGTTGATGGTCAGAGTTAGATGTTGATGGTCAGAGTTAGATGTTGATGGTCAGTGTTAGATGTTGATGGTCAGAGTTAAATGTTGATGGTCAGTGTTAGATGTTGATGGTCAGTGTTAGATGTTGATGGTCAGTGTTAGATGTTGATGGTCAGTGTTAGATGTTGATGGTCAGAGTTACATGTTGATGGTCAGAGTTAGATGTTGATGGTCAGAGTTAGATGTTGATGGTCAGTGTTAGATGTTGATGGTCAGAGTTAGATGTTGATGGTCAGTGTTAGATGTTGATGGTCAGTGTTAGATGTTGATGGTCAGTGTTAGATGTTGATGGTCAGAGTTACATGTTGATGGTCAGAGTTAGATGTTGATGGTCAGAGTTAGATGTTGATGGTCAGTGTTAGATGTTGATGGTCAGTGTTAGATGTTGATGGTCAGTGTTAGATGTTGATGGTCAGAGTTAGATGTTGATGGTCAGAGTTAGATGTTGATGGTCAGAGTTAGATGTTGATGGTCTGTGTTAGATGTTGATGGTCAGTGTTAGATGTTGATGGTCAGAGTTAAATGTTGATGGTCAGTGTTAGATGTTGATGGTCAGAGTTAGATGTTGATGGTCAGTGTTAGATGTTGATGGTCAGTGTTAGATGTTGATGGTCAGTGTTAGATGTTGATGGTCAGTGTTAGATGTTGATGGTCAGAGTTAGATGTTGATGGTCAGTGTTACATGTTGATGGTCAGTGTTAGATGTTGATGGTCAGTGTTAGATGTTGATGGTCAGTGTTAGATGTTGATGGTCAGTGTTAGATGTTGATGGTCAGTGTTAGATGTTGATGGTCAGAGTTAGATGTTGATGGTCAGTGTTACATGTTGATGGTCAGTGTTAGATGTTGATGGTCAGTGTTAGATGTTGATGGTCAGTGTTAGATGTTGATGGTCAGAGTTAGATGTTGATGGTCAGTGTTAGATGTTGATGGTCAGAGTTAGATGTTGATGGTCAGAGTTAGATGTTGATGGTCAGAGTTAGATGTTGATGGTCAGAGTTACATGTTGATGGTCAGTGTTAGATGTTGATGGTCAGTGTTAGATGTTGATGGTCAGAGTTAGATGTTGATGGTCAGAGTTAGATGTTGATGGTCAGAGTTAGATGTTGATGGTCAGAGTTAGATGTTAATGGTCAGAGTTAGATGTTGATGGTCAGTGTTAGATGTTGATGGTCAGAGTTAGATGTTGATGGTCAGTGTTAGATGTTGATGGTCAGAGTTAGATGTTGATGGTCAGAGTTAGATGTTAATGGTCAGAGTTAGATGTTGATGGTCAGTGTTAGATGTTGATGGTCAGTGTTAGATGTTGATGGTCAGTGTTAGATGTTGATGGTCAGTGTTAGATGTTGATGGTCAGAGTTAGATGTTGATGGTCAGTGTTAGATGTTGATGGTCAGAGTTAGATGTTGATGGTCAGTGTTAGATGTTGATGGTCAGTGTTAGATGTTGATGGTCAGAGTTAGATGTTGATGGTCAGAGTTAGATGTTGATGGTCAGTGTTAGATGTTGATGGTCAGAGTTAGATGTTGATGGTCAGTGTTAGATGTTGATGGTCAGTGTTAGATGTTGATGGTCAGAGTTAGATGTTGATGGTCAGAGTTAGATGTTGATGGTCAGTGTTAGATGTTGATGGTCAGAGTTAGATGTTGATGGTCAGTGTTAGATGTTGATGGTCAGTGTTAGATGTTGATGGTCAGTGTTAGATGTTGATGGTCAGTGTTAGATGTTGATGGTCAGTGTTAGATGTTGATGGTCAGTGTTAGATGTTGATGGTCAGTGTTAGATGTTGATGGTCAGTGTTAGATGTTGATGGTCAGTGTTAGATGTTGATGGTCAGTGTTAGATGTTGATGGTCAGAGTTACATGTTGATGGTCAGAGTTAGATGTTGATGGTCAGAGTTAGATGTTGATGGTCAGTGTTAGATGTTGATGGTCAGTGTTAGATGTTGATGGTCAGTGTTAGATGTTGATGGTCAGTGTTAGATGTTGATGGTCAGAGTTACATGTTGATGGTCAGTGTTAGATGTTGATGGTCAGAGTTACATGTTGATGGTCAGTGTTAGATGTTGATGGTCAGTGTTAGATGTTGATGGTCAGTGTTAGATGTTGATGGTCAGAGTTAGATGTTGATGGTCAGAGTTAGATGTTGATGGTCAGAGTTACATGTTGATGGTCAGTGTTAGATGTTGATGGTCAGTGTTAGATGTTGATGGTCAGTGTTAGATGTTGATGGTCAGTGTTACATGTTGATGGTCAGTGTTAGATGTTGATGGTCAGTGTTACATGTTGATGGTCAGTGTTAGATGTTGATGGTCAGAGTTAGATGTTGATGGTCAGTGTTAGATGTTGATGGTCAGTGTTAGATGTTGATGGTCAGTGTTAGATGTTGATGGTCAGTGTTAGATGTTGATGGTCAGTGTTAGATGTTGATGGTCAGTGTTAGATGTTGATGGTCAGTGTTAGATGTTGATGGTCAGTGTTAGATGCTAAACATACGATGAGAGTTGCTGGACTGACTCCGGGGAACAGACTGACAGCCAGAGGGCGCTGCTGCTTTGATTGCGGCTCTTTGGCGTCTGAGTCCATAACAGGAAGTGACCCGTCTGCAAACAGATAGAGACAGGTGAGAGCGCCCTCTGTGGAGAAGAGCAGCTCCTGCAGGTTTGTAGATGAATCACCTGTGGAGTCACAGCCTCTGGAGGTCAGACCTATCGAGTGAGGAGTCCTGACCCTGCTCCTTCTGTGAGCCAAGTCCACTCTGGACTTCTGAAGTCGTGAGTCCAGAAGAGGAGTGACCTGAGGAGCAGAGGAGTAGAGGAGCAGAGGAGCAGAGGAGCAGAGGAGCAGAGGAGCAGAGACGTGGGTCAGAGATGATGCAGAAGAGGAAGGAGCAGAGGATCACTCACGTCTGGGAACTGGACTGGTTCTTCCTCTGGTTCCTCTGGGAGAGCTTCAGTTGTGTCTGACTCAGTGGAGCCCTCTAGAGACTCAGAACTGTAAATGCAGAGCACAAAGTCATACATGCGCCTGTCTGCCCCTGTCTGCCCCTGCTGGCCCTGTCTCAGACCCACACTTACACGCCCCTGTCTGCCCCTGCTGGCCCTGTCTCAGACCCACACTTACACGCCCCTGTCTGCCCCTGCTGGCCCTGTCTCAGACCCACACTTACACGCCCCTGTCTGCCCCTGCTGGCCCTGTCTCAGACCCACACTTACACGCCCCTGTCTGCCCCTGCTGGCCCTGTCTCAGACCCACACTTACACGCCCCTGTCTGCCCCTGTCTGCCCCTGCTGGCCCTGTCTCAGACCCACACTTACACGCCCCTGTCTGCCCCTGTCTGCCCCTGCTGGCCCTGTCTCAGACCCACACTTACACGCCCCTGTCTGCCCCTGTCTGCCCCTGCTGGCCCTGTCTCAGACCCACACTTACACGCCCCTGTCTGCCCCTGTCTGCCCCTGCTGGCCCTGTCTCAGACCCACACTTACACGCCCCTGTCTGCCCCTGCTGGCCCTGTCTCAGACCCACACTTACACGCCCCTGTCTGCCCCTGTCTGCCCCTGCTGGCCCTGTCTCAGACCCACACTTACACGCCCCTGTCTGCCCCTGCTGGCCCTGTCTCAGACCCACACTTACACGCCCCTGTCTGCCCCTGCTGGCCCTGTCTCAGACCCACACTTACACGCCCCTGTCTGCCCCTGCTGGCCCTGTCTCAGACCCACACTTACACGCCCCTGTCTGCCCCTGCTGGCCCTGTCTCAGACCCACACTTACACGCCCCTGTCTGCCCCTGTCTGCCCCTGCTGGCCCTGTCTCAGACCCACACTTACACGCCCCTGTCTGCCCCTGCTGGCCCTGTCTCAGACCCACACTTACACGCCCCTGTCTGCCCCTGTCTGCCCCTGCTGGCCCTGTCTCAGACCCACACTTACACGCCCCTGTCTGCCCCTGCTGGCCCTGTCTCAGACCCACACTTACACGCCCCTGTCTGCCCCTGTCTGCCCCTGCTGGCCCTGTCTCAGACCCACACTTACACGCCCCTGTCTGCCCCTGCTGGCCCTGTCTCAGACCCACACTTACACGCCCCTGTCTGCCCCTGCTGGCCCTGTCTCAGACCCACACTTACACGCCCCTGTCTGCCCCTGTCTGCCCCTGCTGGCCCTGTCTCAGACCCACACTTACACGCCCCTGTCTGCCCCTGTCTGCCCCTGCTGGCCCTGTCTCAGACCCACACTTACACGCCCCTGTCTGCCCCTGCTGGCCCTGTCTCAGACCCACACTTACACGCCCCTGTCTGCCCCTGTCTGCCCCTGCTGGCCCTGTCTCAGACCCACACTTACACGCCCCTGTCTGCCCCTGCTGGCCCTGTCTCAGACCCACACTTACACGCCCCTGTCTGCCCCTGTCTGCCCCTGTCTGCCCCTGCTGCTTAAATCATTTGGATCTTTTATAACAAACCGAATGCATCATTTGTTTAGCAATTTTGAATATTAACTACAAACTCACTTCTCACTTGGAATTTTAAACCTTGAAAAATCATATTATATTCTTAAGATGTCACATTTAAAATGTTAAAATGTTAAAATGTTAAAATCGTT
>NW_027315892.1:0-119646 GCF_026437365.1 Eucyclogobius newberryi
TATGTAAGCTTTACCACAAGTTTATCTTTAAGATACATGAGCTGACTGAACGTCATGCCAGATGTTTATTCAATTTTAACACTTAAGACGATATTTGTGATCTTGTGAAACACTTTAGATGTAACAAATCGCGATTATATGTTTATTGCTCATAACGCTGATGGCTTTGGTAACCACTTACTGTTGGAATATCTCACCACACAGAGTTAAATTCCTCTGCTTACAGTTAAAGGTAGTATTGTTGTACACGTATGACAAAAAAATCAAACAATGCTGGTCTGATTCCTTCAGTCTTCAGAGTTAATGACCTGAAAAAAGGACTTTTCCACCAATTATTCTTTAGCACTGACTTACGACTGGTATTATATTAGACAGAATATATGTTTCTTGAATGAATCAATGAAGTTGTTGGATTATGTAGCATATTCTGAAAACCATGTCTTTCAACATGCACTCTGGGGCGGTGAGCATCAACTTGGAAATTGGCTTTTATTCATCATCAAACACTTGATATGAGTTTATGGGTTGTATCCTTCATGGACATGCATTATCCCACCACAAAGGTCAAAAAATGTTGTCTGGAAAAAGTCTTATGTTAGCTTTTCCACAAGTACATGGTTAGGATCCATGAGCTCAACAATCATCATGGATTTATGTATTCAATTTTAACACTGAAGACTGAATTTGTGATCTTGTGAAAAGCTAAATACGTAATGGCGAATATAGGTTTAGTGCTCATAACGCTGCTAGATTTGATAACTAATTACTATCGGAATATCTCTCCAGTGATTTTAATCCCTCCGCTTACAGTTAAAGGTAATAGGGTTGTACATGTATGACAAAAAAATCAAACAATGCTGGTCTGATTCCTTCAGTCTTCAGAGGTAATGACCTCAAAAAAGGACTTTTCCACCAACTATACTTTAGCACTGACTTATGACTGGTATTATATTAGACTGAATAAATGTTTCTTGAATTAATCAATGAAGTTGTTGGATCATGTAGCATATTCTGAAAACCATGTCATTCAACATGCACTCTGGGGCGGTGAGCATCAACTTGGAAAATGGCTTTGATTTATCATCATCAAACACTTATGAGTTTATGGGTTGTTTCCATCATGAATATGCATTATCCCACCACAAAGGTGAAAAAAATTGTGTCTCAAAAAAAAAAATCTTTTGTAACCTTTACCACAAGTTTATCTTCAAGATACATGAGCTGACTGAACGTCATGCCAGATGTTTATTCAATTTTAACACTTAAGACGATATTTGTGATCTTGTGAAACACTTTAGACGTAACAAATCGCGATTATATGTTTATTGCTCATAACGCTGCTGGCTTTGATAACCACTTACTGTTGGAATATCTCACCACACAGAGTTAAATTCCTCTGCTTACTGTTAAAGGTAGTATTGTTGTACACGTATGACAAAAAATAAAAAAATGCTGGTCTGATTCCTTCAGTCTTCAGAGTTAATGACCTCAAAAAAGGACTTTTCCACCAATTATACTTTAGCATTGACTTACGACTGGTATTATAATAGACGGAATAAATGTTTCTTGAATTAATTAATGAAGTTGTTGGATTATGTAGCATATTCTGAAAACCATGTCATTCAACATGCACTCTGGGGCGGTGAGCATCAACTTGGAAAATGGCTTTGATTTATCATCAAACACTTATAAGTTTCTGGGTTGTTTCCATCATGAATATGTGTCTCGAAAAAAAAGTCTTATGTAAGCTTTACCACAAGTTTATCTTTAAGATACATGAGCTGACTGAACGTCATGGCATTTGTTTATTCAATTTTAACACTTAAGACGATAATTGTGATCTTATGAAACACTTTGGATGTAACAAATCGCGGTTATTTGTTTGTTGCTCATAACACTGCTGGCTTTAATAACCACTTACTATATTAGACTGAATAAATGTTTCTTGAATTAATCAATGAAGTTGTTGGATTATGTAGCATATTCTGAAAACCATGTCATTCAACATGCACTCTGGGGCGGTGAGCATCAACTTGGAAAATGGCTTTTATTCATCATCAAACACTTATGAGTTTATGGGTTGTTTTCATCATGAATATGTGTCTCGAAAAAAAAGTCTTATGTAAGCTTTACCACAAGTTTATATTTAAGATACATGAGCTGACTGAACGTCATGGCATTTGTTTATTCAATTTTTAACACTTAAGACGATATTTGTGATCTTGTGAAACACTTTAGATGTAACAAATCACGGTTAATTGTTTGTTGCTCATAACGGTACTGGCTTTGATAACCACTTACTGTTGGAAAATATCACCACACAGAGTTAAATTCCTCTGCTTACAGTTAAAGGTAGTATTCTTGTACACGTATGACAAAAAATCAAACAATGCTGGTCTGATTCCTTCAGTCTTCAGAGTTAATGACCTCAAAAAAGGACTTTTTCACCTATTATTCTTTAGCACTGACTTACGACTGGTATTATATAAGACAGAATATTTGTTTCTTGAATTAATCAATGAAGTTGTTGGATTATGTAGCATATTCTGAAAACCATGTCATTCAACATGCACTCTGGGGCGGTGAGCATCAACTTGGAAATTGGCTTTGATTTATCATCAAACACTTTTGAGTTTATGGGTTGTTTCCATCATGAATATGTGTCTCGAAAAAAAAAGTCTTATGTAAGCTTTACCACAAGTTTATCTTTAAGATACATGAGCTGACTGAACGTCATGCCAGATGTTTATTCAATTTTAACACTTAAGACGATATTTGTGATCTTGTGAAACACTTTAGATGTAACAAATCGCGATTATATGTTTATTGCTCATAACGCTGATGGCTTTGGTAACCACTTACTGTTGGAATATCTCACCACACAGAGTTAAATTCCTCTGCTTACAGTTAAAGGTAGTATTGTTGTACACGTATGACAAAAAAATCAAACAATGCTGGTCTGATTCCTTCAGTCTTCAGAGTTAATGACCTGAAAAAAGGACTTTTCCACCAATTATTCTTTAGCACTGACTTACGACTGGTATTATATTAGACAGAATATATGTTTCTTGAATGAATCAATGAAGTTGTTGGATTATGTAGCATATTCTGAAAACCATGTCTTTCAACATGCACTCTGGGGCGGTGAGCATCAACTTGGAAATTGGCTTTTATTCATCATCAAACACTTGATATGAGTTTATGGGTTGTATCTTTCATGGACATGCATTATCCCACCACAAAGGTCAAAAAATGTTGTCTGGAAAAAGTCTTATGTTAGCTTTTCCACAAGTACATGGTTAGGATCCATGAGCTCAACAATCATCATGGATTTATGTATTCAATTTTAACACTGAAGACTGAATTTGTGATCTTGTGAAAAGCTAAATACGTAATGGCGAATATAGGTTTAGTGCTCATAACGCTGCTAGATTTGATAACTAATTACTATCGGAATATCTCTCCAGTGATTTTAATCCCTCCGCTTACAGTTAAAGGTAATAGGGTTGTACATGTATGACAAAAAAATCAAACAATGCTGGTCTGATTCCTTCAGTCTTCAGAGTTAATGACCTCAAAAAAGGACTTTTCCACCAACTATACTTTAGCACTGACTTACGACTGGTATTATAATAGACGGAATAAATGTTTCTTGAATTAATTAATGAAGTTGTTGGATTATGTAGCATATTCTGAAAACCATGTCATTCAACATGCACTCTGGGGCGGTGAGCATCAACTTGGAAAATGGCTTTGATTTATCATCATCAAACACTTATGAGTTTATGGGTTGTTTCCATCATTAATATGCTTTATCCCACCACAAAGGGTAAAAAAATTGTGTCTCGAAAAAAAGTCTTATGTAAGCTTCACCACTAGTTTATCTTTAAGATACATAAGCTGACTGAACGTCATGGCATTTGTTTATTCAATTTTTAACATTTAAGACAATATTTGTGATCTTGTGAAACACTTTAGATGTAACAAATTGCGGTTATTTGTTTGTTGCTCATAACGCCGCTGGCTTTGATAACCACTTAGTTATGGAATATCTTACCATACAGAGTTAAATTCCTCTGCTTACAGTTAAAAGTAGTATTGTTGTACACGTATGACAAAAAATCCAACAATGCTGGTCTGATTCCTTCAGTCTTCAGAGTTAATGACCTGAAAAAAGGACTTTTCCACCAATTATACTTTAGCACTGACTTACGACTGGTATTATATTAGACAGAATATATGTTTCTTGAATTAATCAATGAAGTTGTTGGATTATGTAGCATATTCTGAAAACCATGTCATTCAACATGCACTCTGGGGCGGTGAGCATCAACTTGGAAAATGGCTTTTATTCATCATCAAACACTTGATATGAGTTTATGGGTTGTATCCTTCATGGACATGCATTATCCCACCACAAAGGTAAAAAAAATGTTGTCTGGAAAAAGTCTTATATTAGCTTTTCCACAAGTATATGGTTAGGGTCCATGAGCTCAACAATCATCATGGATTTATGTATTCAATTTGAAATCAAATCAAATCAAATCAATTTATTTTTGTAAGGCCCAAAATCACAACAACAGTTGCCTCTGAGGGCCACAGGGAGAAATGAATCAACAATGTCTGTGGTGGAGATGAAGTCAGACAATGTCTGTGGTGGCGAGGGAGTCAGACAATGTCTGTGGTGGCGAGGGACGATGTCCCAGGGTCCTCTGTCCTTAGACTCTCCTTCTCGGCCAGGAAAAACTACAAAAAAAACCTCTTTGGGAAAAAAGTGTAGAAACCTGGAGGAGTTCCAGTGAAGGAGAGATCCGACTCTCACAGACGGACAGACGGACACGAGGGAGACTGGAGCTGGACCCACTCTTCAGGCAGATGAGGGACCGACTGAGGCGAACTGGACCCACTCTTCAGGCAGATGAGGGACCGTCGGAGGCGAACTGGAGCCACTCTTCAGGCTGATGAGGGACCGTCGGAGTCGAGCTGGACCCACTCTTCAGGCAGATGAGGGACCGTCTGAGGCGAACTGGACCCACTCCTCAGGCAGATGAGGGACCGTGGGAGGCGAGCTGGAGCCACTCTTCAGGCAGATGAGGGACCGTCGGAGGCGAGCTGGACCCACTCCTCAGGCAGATGAGGGACCGTCCACACAGGGCAGGGACCACTTCACCAGGAGAGGGACATCTGTGTCCACAGGTCCTCAGGAGTGAGAGAAAGAAAAAGAAGGCGGTGAACAGTTTGCAAGTGGAATCAAAAAATAAATATTGTTTGATAGCATAAGTAGTCAGAAGAAGAGGATAGTGCTCAAGCTGTCATACTTCCCCCAGCATAGTTACTCCTAGGGCAGCGTAGCTAAAGCTGTGGGTTTATGTTTCTGTTCCTAACTAGTCTGACCATAAGCGATTTCGAAGAGGAACGTTTTAAGCCTGGACTTAAATGAAGAGACTGTGTCAGCATATTTAACATGGGTCGGGAGCTGATTCATAACACAGGAGCTTGGTAGCTAAACGCTCTACCTCCTACAGTACTTTTAGAGACTCTTGGCACCACCAGAAGGCCGGCATTCTGAGAGCGAAGAGCTCTGTTTGGATGATATGGTTCTATAGCATCTTTGAGGTAGGATGGGGCCATGTCATTTATGGCTTTGTAGGTCAAGAGTAGAATTTTAAATTTGATTCTAGACTCGACAGGAGCCAGTGAAGAGACTCCAGCACTGGCGTAATGTGCTCTCTTCTTTTTGTTCCTGTTAGTAATCTTGCTGCTGCATTTTGAACCAGTTGAAATTTTTTTATGGAGCTTTTAGGACCTGCTGTGAGCAGGAGTTACAGTCTAATCTAGTCGTTACAAATGCATGGATAAGTTTTTCAGCATCGCTTTTAGGCTGGATTCTTCAGATTTTGGCTCTTGTTGCGCAAATGGAAATAGGCTGTTTTACAAGCTTGATTTATATGAGCTTTAAATGAGAGCTCCTGGTCAAATAAGACTCCAAGATTTCTTACAGTAGAACAAGAGGCTACACTAACATTGTCCAGTGTGACTATCCGCTCAGATAGACCGTCTCGTAGATGCTTAGGGCCAAGCACAATGACCTCAGTTTTTTAACACTGAGGACTGAATTTGTGATCTTGTGAAAAGCTTAATACGTAATGGCGAATATAAGTTTAGTGCTTATAATGCCGCTGGATTTGATAACTACTTACTATCGGAATATCTCTCCAGAGATTTTAATCCCTCTGCTTACAGTTAAAGGTAAGAGGGTTGTACATGTATGACAGAAAAATCAAACAATGTTGGTCTGATTCCTTCAGTCTTCAGAGTTAATGACCTCAAAAAAGGACTTTTCCACCAATTATACTTTGGCACTGACTTATGACTGGTATTATATTTGACTGAATAAATGTTTCTTGAATTAATCAATGAAGTTGTTGGATTATGTAGCATATTCTGAAAACCATGTCATTCAACATGCACTCTGGGGCGGTGAGCATCAACTTGGAAAATGGCTTTGATTTATCATCATCAAACACCTTTGAGTTTATGGGTTGTTTCCATCATGAATATGTGTCTCGAAAAAAAAGTCTTATGTAAGCTTTACCACATGTTTATCTTTAAGATACATGAGCTGACTGAACGTCATGGCATTTGTTTATTCAATTTTAACACTTCAGACAATATTTGTGATCTTGTGAAACACTTTAGATGTAACAAATCGCGGTTATTTGTTTGTTGCTCATAACGCTGCTGGCTTTAATAACCACTTACTGTTGGAATATCTCACCACACAGAGTTAAATTCCTCTGCTTACAGTTAAAAGTAGTATTGTTCAGGAATCCACTCGACCGTCCAAGAGAAGGCACGGAAATTGGGATCAAGCCTCTTACCCGGCGCCAAGCCGAAGCTGGGACTCCAGCACCGCACTATACATATACACATACACACATACATACCTACGCACCTACACCTCTACACCCTTACACCCTTACACACCCCCTAAAAAGAGAGGAGAGGAGAAAGGGGGGGAAAAAATATATATATAATAATAATAATAATTCAAAATAATAATAAAAATAATAAAATACAATCATAATCATCATAATAATAAATAATAAATAAATACAAATAATAATAGTAAGTACTGTATTTTACATCTATAAGAGGTTTTGGAGCGGCACCAATTATGTTCTTTACCTTGAGTTCCATATCTACAGTAATATCTGCTCACCATGATCCCTTCAATTTATAAAGTTATAGCATATCTACTTTAATGATTAGTAAGTTTATCCCGTAAATTTAGTGATCGTTTTTGTTAATCTGAAAAGCCCATGGTAATCACCATATTCCATTCCTCTCCAAAAAAGGAGCCTAGTGGGGACCAGTTTTTAACGAAGGGTCCTACAGAGCCTTTCAGGACATGTGAGAGCCTCTCCAGTGGCATTAAGGACATGATCTTCTCCCTCCACATACGAAGATCTGGAGGTTCATCGTTTAGCCATCTTTGTAGGATTGTTAGGCGGGCTGCAAATAATAAAATTCTCAAAATATATTTATGTTTCTTCTCGGAATATGTGTCTAGTCCTAAAACAAAACAATAAGGATCTGCTGGAATATTTATGAGTAGGAGGCGTTTAATTTCTGTTCGGACACATTGCCAAAAATTTTGAACTTGGGGACAAAACTATATTAGATGAGAGTATGTGCCCAAACTGGCTTTACATTTTCCACACTGTGGAGAGCTTGTAGAATCATATTTACTGTGAATAACTGGTGTCACATGAAGCCTATGGATTATTTTGTATTGGGTTTCATAAGATCTATTAGAACATGTAATTTTCTTTGCATTTAATAATACTTGTTTCCATTTTGACTCGTCCAACTGGGCTCCAAAGTCATCGGTCCAAAGATTTTTACTTTTTATCAAAATGGGTTTGACAAACATACGTTTATACAAATAGCCCAAGCTTTTCTTTTTTAATTGAGCTGCCTGTTACCACCCACCTGCTCGCCGGCAAACATTTTCTATACCTCAAATATTCTCTTACATCATCACTTTTATTTCCGTGGTCAATACCAGCAAGCTATACATCATTTTAAAGCTTATTTTCTCAACAAAACGAATATGTCATTGATTTACATTGAAAAATATGCCCCAAGAAGCAATTGCCAATAGTTTGTGAGAAAGTCTCAACTTTTACAAACGCATGTCTGTTTGCTGTTTATGATGGACGAAACGGCTTTAATTCTGTTCATCCTTCTGCTCAGTCTGTCCGTAAGGAATCGTTGAAAAACAATATCCACTTGTATTTTTCCTCAAGTTATCCGATTTCGAGATATTGTCAAGTAAACAAACTTTTCTTCGTTTCTCACCGGACGAGAATGCGCTTGTCCGCCGCATTTCTCCGTCCATAACAAATGACCTGTTTGACTTTGAATTTTTCTGTCACCGGGTTTGTTTGCTACAGCCTCCGGAGGAAAAAAATTCGGCGCTTCCGAAGCGCGCGTCCATCTTTGTTTTTAGCCCTTAGCTTCTGCTAACAGGCTTTGAGTGACATATTATTCTAGCCAATGAGAATAGCTTTCTCCTGGTAGGCGGGACAAAGGCCTTATTGAAACAGAATTCTCCCTGTTCTCGTGCGTAAGGCTTGTCAGAGCCTAGATTTTTCTGCATTTTGCGACTAGATTTTACGCATCACGTTTCTTTTTTTTTTTTCATCTTTATATGGGAAATTCATGGGTAAACTCATAAATACACATTTTCACATACATTGTTTTTAACAGTTATAATAGATATTAGTGGCCTACAAAACATCAAAATGTATGTTTTATGATCATAGAGGAGCTAAAATTGTAATAAAACGTTTGGCACAGTTGGCACATATTTGGATCACTTGTTCCGAATATACTTTTTGATACAAAAAGGTCAACAGCACCAAAATGCCTGTTCTAGAGATCTGAAACTTTACACAGTTGTTGTCAACAAGATAAAAAGCATGTACAGTGAACAGCATAAGCACACAATGAAGTATGTCATGCTCAGGACCATTACAAATTGACAATATTCAGGCGAGACTAAAAAAGGATGTTTTGTTTATGTTTGGGCTTCTGTAGTGTAGGTTCTGAAGCCCTGACAGTGTTCATGTGCACATCTGCAGAAACTAGAAGGCCTAAGCTTTCTAATGATGCATCACACTTGCATGTGGGCTGTAATATCCTCTTTTAATAAGCAATGCCATTTGGGTATGTCCAACCATTGTGCACAGGGCGAAAATAGGTGGGTGGTAACAGGTTAAGTAGAATAGTTTCAAGTTCATTATTATAAGGGCCATTTTTATAGAATGGAATCGAAAAGATAAAGCTTCTTATCTGTAAATATCGATAGAAATGTGTCTGTGGGAGATTATATTCTAACTTAAGTTGAGAAAAAGATTTTAGGTTTCCACCAGAGAAGAGGTCTTGGATCTTATATATACCGGCGTCTCTCCACATTTTAAAGCCTGCATCTGTGTATGATCCTGGAAAATCGGGATTATCATAAATGGGTGCTAAAAATGAATATTGCTCCACTATTCTGAAGTGTCTGCGCACATTTTGCCAAGTTTTGAGGGTATTTTTCACAACAACATTATCATTTAGCCCTTTTATCAAGGAATTATTATTAATAAATGGTACGGCTGAGAGTGCTGTATTTAGTCCCAGCGCTTCAAGATCCAAATATGAAGAGTCAGTATCATTTCTAATCCATTCTAGTATATATTTAATTTGGGCTGCCCAGAAGTAGTATTTTATGTTTGGTAATGCTAAGCCTCCTTTGTCAACTGGTAATTGTAGTTTTTCTAATTTCAGTCTCGGGCGTTTCCCTTTCCAAAGAAATTTCCTGATTAGTTGGTGAATTGACTTAAAAAATATTTCAGGAACATGATTAGGTAAAAGCTGCATTGGATATAACAATCTTGGCAAGATTTTCATTTTAATGACGGCAACTCTCCCGGTCAATGATAATGGAAGAGGAGTCCATCTTTGTAAGTCTTTCTTAATTTTAGTCATGGCTTGATTTAGATTTAACTCTGCTATATCATTGATTTTGGGGGAGATATTTAGACCAAGATATTTAAAGCCTTCAGATGATAATTTAAAGGGTATATATTTAGTTAGTTCGGAATAATTATACTTTCCCAAGGGTAGTGCAGTAGATTTCTCGTAGTTAACCTTATAGCCTGATAACTCTCCAAATGTGTTTATAATATTGATTAGTGGAGGAACAGAGCCTATAGGATCATTTAAGAATAAAAGGACATCATCTGCATAGAGCGAGATCTTGTGTGTTTTGACTTCAGTTTGAATTCCTTTCACGAATGAGGAGATTCTTATCATTTCGGCCAAAGGTTCCACTGCTAAGACGAAAAGTAATGGTGACAGAGGGCAGCCTTGTTTACTGCCTTTACTTATTGAAAATGGAGATGATGTCACTCCGTTAATACATATTGAGGCTTGAGGTTTGGAGGAGGTGTGGAGGAGGTGTGGAGGAGGAGGAGGTGTGGAGTACAGAAGTCTTACCCAATCAGTAAACACTTCTCCAAAGGAGAATTCTTTTAAAGTGTAAAACAAATAAGGCCATTCAATATTATCAAATGCCTTTTCCACGTCCAATGTTACTATCATAGCATCTGATTGTTTCATCTTAATATATTGTAATATGTTAATTAGGCGCCTTATGTTGGTATATGAATTCCTATTTGCCACAAATCCTGTCTGGTCATTATTAATAATTTTAGGTACTATATTGTTAATTCTGGCTGCAAGCAGTTTGGCCAATATTTTACAGTCTATATTTTGAATGCTAATGGGTCGATACGAGGCAGGGTTGTTGGGGTCTTTATTTTCCTTTAAAATCACTTTTATAGTCGCCTGTTGCAGAGAAGGAGGAAGTGTTTTAATCAAAAAGGAGTGAATATACATTTTAGTTAATAAAGGGGCAAAAATATCTTTAAATATTTTATAAATTTCAGATGGTAGACCATCTGGCCCACATGCCTTCCCTGATGGAAGGTTGTCTATCATCTTCTCAACTTCCTCACAAGTTATGTCCTTCTCACAGCTCTGTTTGTCCACCTCTGAGATTTTAGTTAACTTTATTTGTTGAAAAAAATTGTGCATTTTTAATTGTGTGCCTGAAAATGTAGATGAATACAATATAGAATAATATTCACTAAATACTTTTGCAATTTCCATATTTGCATAACAGATCTTACCCTTTGGATCTTTAATTTGGGTCATTGCTTTGTTGAGAACAGTGTTATTAATGAGATTAGAAAGATACTTTCCAGATCTATTAGCTTGTTCATATACTTTATGTTTTTGATTAAATAAGTCTTTTTCTGCATTTTGAGTTATTAGGACATTCAAAGCTGTCCTTATTCTTCATAATTTAGCCCAATTTGCTTCGTTAACATTGTGTTTATGGTCAAGCGCTGCTTGTTTTAGTTCCTCTTCGAGGCGAGTTTGTTCATTCAGTTTCTTTTTCTTTTTAGCTGAGCAATAAGCAATTATTAATCCTCTTAAATAGGCCTTAGTTGTTTCCCACAAGTTTGAAGGGTTTTGTATATTCATTGTCATTCTCTTGTATAAAAAAATGTACTTCTTTACGAATCATAGAGCAAAACTCAGAGTGGGATAGAATGGATCCATTACAATTCCATGAACATGGACCTGAAGAGTTATGGGACATATTCATATACAAAAAAATGGGAGCAGGTCTGAGATGTGAATAGAACCGATAGTACATTTGTCAATCTTTTCAATTAGGTTTTGTGGAACTAGAAAATAGTCAATACGTGAATAGGTTTTATGAGGGCTTGAATAAAATGTGAAATTCTTATCAAGGGTTTTGTCGACGCCAGATCTCAATTATGCCCGTTTCCTGAAGCATTTGACGCATAAATTTCTGTCTGGGGTTTAAAGGGGTTTTACAGCTGGGGAGTTTATCTACATTACCATCTAAGAAACAATTCCAATCACCCCCTATAATAGTATTTGTATTTCCAGATTCCACAATTAATGATGTCAATTTAGAAAAAATATTCAATTCAATTTTTGGAGCTGCATAGACATTCAGGATGGTCACAGTTTGGCCATATAATGAACCGTGTACTAAAACAAAACATCCCCCTGGATCTGATTCAATGTGTTCAACTTTAAGTGGAAGATTTTTGTGGATCAAAATTGCAACTCCTCTGCTTTTGCTATTATAAGAGGAAAAATATATTTGGCCGCCCCAGTCTCTTTTCAGTTTGAAATGCTCCGATTTTGTCAAATGTCTCTCTTGTAGCAGTCCAATGGCTTCCCTTTCCTTTTTCATAAATGTTAATATTTTATTCCTTTTTGTCAAGTTATTGCACCCTTTAATATTCCAAGAACATGTTATGACTGTTTTGACATTTACCATGAAGTTATTCTAAAACATGTGAGCTTGTTCCATCTTTTCAGAAGCCACAAATTGCTCAGTAGATCATTGGATGCCGCTTTAATAATAAAGGTCAAAATAATCCAAATATATTTAAAAAAAAGAGTAAACACAAAATTTGAAAAAAATAAATAAAATGAAAAGTGAACACCTACACCAGCCCATCCCGTTCCCTCCCTCCCCCCCCCCCCAAGCACCAAATACAGCACAAACTGACTCCATGCTGTTGTGCTAAACTATCCCCTAACATTTAGAAGAGGCTCTTGTCGACCTTTTATATTTTAAGAGTATTAGTCCAAGAACGTTTCCATTTGTTTTATTAGTATAGGCATAAGTATAAGGCCTGAATGGTCAATAAGCCTACGGTAGTTGGTATTTAATATCCTTTAGGTTTGTTCTGATAGTGTCAGTGGAGAACGAAAATCCCAGCCCCGACCTCGACACACAGGAAGAGGCCCGATGTCCGGGACCAGCACTTCCCTGGACTCACAGGAAGAGGCCCGATGTCCGGGACCAGCACTTCCCTGGACAGCAGAGTGAAACCCTCGACACTAAACAGCAGAAGCCCCACTCACACCGCTCTGAGGTATATAGAAGCTCCAACAAGTATCAGGAAAACCCCAAAGCCACCAGTAAAGATCAGATCCTGTCCAACCCATGCGCCACCCCCGGCACCAATACCCATCCAGGTGAGTCACTCAGTCATGACACCCGTCTCCAAGCTCGAAGTCTGGGACGCAATATCCCAGCAACTCATTCTATGTATACATCGTGACACACGCCTTTTCTGTTGTGCACACATATATTTTACAATATGTTATAAGTTCACATGAGGAAAAGGCTGGTCGTCCATGGTCTAATACAAACAGGAGTTGAGGGATAGGACCAAGTTGACGTTGTAGATAGTTTTTTTTAATGTTTATATATTATCGTAGGTGTGATTGTTCCATAGGTGATGGTTCACTAACCTGGGTCTGAGGCCGATACACTGTTCTGCCTCCGCAGGTGAATGAAATTGTTGATACTTGCCCCTGTATGTAAAGGACAATATGTAAAGGACAATATAGCTGGAAAATGCATAGTGTATCTTATGCCCAGTGTTTTGAGTTTCTTTTTCACCGAGAGAAAAGCTTTGCGTTTTCCTTGAACCGCTTCACTGAAATCTGGGAATACGTGGATCCGCTTGTGTTGGAACATTAAATCCCCTTTGGTGCTTGTCAGGTGAAGCTTCACTTTGTCCTGATGGATGAGAAGCTTCATTATGAGCGGGCGAGGATGTTTTCTAGCCTCGGCTCGTTCACGGTCCTGACTCGGTGGCACAGCTCCACGCGCAGCGTCTCCGAGAAGTTTTCTTTTCCGAATAAATCCGGAATAAAGCGCTGAACAAAAGCGGTGCAGTCCGTTCCCTCAGATCTTTCTGGGACTCCCACGATTAGCAAATTAGACTGCCTGCTTTTGTTCTCCAAATAGTCCATCTTCGACTGTAGTAAGGTTACGGTTTTCTCCAGGACTTTGACGTGTTTTTGCGTGTCATAGATGTCATCCTCCGTTTTGCTCACGCGTTGCTGGATTTCCGTAAACTGCTCGGCCAAACTACTCATTGAATTGTCCAGATGGTTCACAGATTGTTCAATGGTTCGTAGTCGACCAAGAACCTCTTGTTTGCTCCTGTATCGCCTGGAACAGAGACTCCAAAGTGCGTTCACCTGCCATTGATTGCGAGGACGCCACCGCAAACAGGCAGTGTAATGTTTCACCAATCAGACAGCAATAGGCTATAATATGAGGAGGATATAGTGTTGTCCATTCAATGCCTCATACTTAGCTTGTAGTCTTGTTCAAACGTTCATTTGATACAACATTTTAGGCGAGCCAAGGTGCGGAGCTCAGTCACGCACGCCCTTCACCTCCGCCATTTTAGTTAATCCGAGTGGATTCCTGGACACGGGATGAAGCCGGCCTTGTGAGCTCCGCATTTTGGATCAGTACTGGCTCCGGCATGGGTCGGGGCCGCCCTGAAGTTAATTGGGGGGGGTCCGGTGTTGGCTTGCCCGTGCGTTTGCCCTCGACACTGGTTCCAGTTGGGGTGGGCCTCAGTCTGGGATGCTAGGTTCCTCGGTCAAGTGGTGGGTACCAATGTTACAGCACCTGATGTGTATATACATGTACATGTACCGGTATATGTGTATATAGATAAGTATAAGTTTATGTAACTTATGATTATACTTGCTTTGATGTTTTGAGTGCACTATGGGGTGTCTTTTAAATGCAAAATCAATAAAAAAAATAAAATAAAAAAAAGTAGTATTGTTGTACACGTATGACAAAAAAATCAAACAATGCTGGTCTGATTCCTTCAGTCTTCAGAGTTAATGACCTCAAAAAAGGACTTTTCCACCAATTATACTTTAGCACTGACTTATGACTGGTATTATATTAGACTGAATACATGTTTCTTGAATGAATCAATGAAGTTGTTGGATTATGTAGCATATTCTGAAAACCATGTCATTCAACATGCACTCTGGGGCGGTGAGCATCAACTTGGAAAATGGCTTTTATTCATCATCAAACACTTGATATGAGTTTATGGGTTGTTTCCTTCATGGACATGCATTATCCCACCACAAAGGTCAAAAAATGTTGTCTGGAAAATGTCTTATGTTAGCTTTTCCACAAGTATATGGTTAGGATATATGAGCTCAACAATCATCATTGATTTATTTATTAAATTTTAACACTGAAGACTGAATTTGTGATCTTGTGAAAAGCTTAATACGTAATGGCGAATATAAGTTTATGGCTCATAACGCTGCTGGATTTTATAACTACTTACTATTGGAATATCTCGCCACAGAGATTTTAATCCCTCCGCTTACAGTTCTCTGAGGCAGTTCCAAAGTTCATGTTATCCTTTATTTATTACGATATTCTCAAAATCAATCCAAACAGTGCATCACTTCATATCAAAGATAAAATCCATATTCACAATATCGCATATCACATATCACAGTTCGCCGTAGGCGGTCGACAAACTGTGCTTGCCCGTCTAGCAACTCCCACCCAACACCAAAGTTCCTACTTAAATACACATTTCGCTTCTAACCGACAGCTACACCCTGTGGCCTCTCCCAACGCTGCACCATCATCAGAGATTTTGGCTCCTACTCATCGTTCCCATAATTGTTCACAGCTTTGAACAATTCTCCAAACTATCATTCCGAGGAGCCACAATTCAAATGGAATCAATAAGCACACAGAGCTTTGTGATTGGTCTCTCAATGGCTAAACATACCAATCGCACCAGCACATCTTTATCAAGAAAGACATCCAACACTCATCCCAATGTCTCCTGCTTTGAGATTCTGCTTCCTATCAGTCCAGCGTTGCCTGCAAGGGCAAAACTTACACAACTTTGAGATGACTTCTTTCTGGGATGATATACGGCATGGTGGAGAATGTACCATATTTTGTCCTCCCTTTCATCCTCCTGTAGTTATCTGCTCAGCATAGCCTTCACTAATCATTTCATTAATCTTGGCCTTATAGTAGGTGTAGAACTGCGCGTTTCTAAGAAACCCTTTTCTTGAGGCTAATTAGTCTTTGTCTCGCCACCATCACCTTATTTAGCAGAGAGATAAACTCCTCTTTAAAAGGCAGTTTTAAGCTGTAATGGCCCCCATCAAGAACTGCAGACTTCTCCATGAATCTTACATCTTTTCTTGATGGCCCCCTTTCCTTTGTGGTTCTTTCATTAAAGTCATGATCATACCGTTTCTGCAACAACTCTTCTAGCTTGTACACAGAGATTCGGTTGACCACTGCTGCAGGAATCTCATTCCCTAGACCATGACCACCTTGGAGAGGGCCATTAAATACCCAGCCCAAAACAGTCTTTATTACATAAGGCCCATTTTCTTGACTGTTTATTATTTCCCATGGTTCCAATACCTTCAGAGCGTTGCTGCCAATCTATAGGTCCACATTCGCTTGTATGCTTGGAATTTGAATTTTTGAGCGGTATGTCCATTTTTCCAAATCCTTTTCTGACACAATACAGTCATTGTTCACAGGCATTCTCTTCTGTATCAGGACGTCTGGCAGCTGGAAAAAATGACTGCTATCCAATCCTGACACTTCTAATCCCTTTAATGAGAAAGCAGGAACAACTCGTTCCTGCCCCATGGTCTGTAATAAGAACTGTGTTTTCATCTCAGTGATCTTGAGCTTGTGCATGAGTTCTTCTGAACAAAAACTTGCAGTACTGCCAGGGTCCAACCGAGCATAAGTGTTTATTAAGAGTATAAGATTGTAAAGCTTTCACGTCTTCTGATTTAACCTGTTACCATCCACCTATTTTCGCCCTGTGCACAATGGTCCAAATGGCATTGATTATTAAAAGAGGATCTTACAGCCCACATGTGAGTGTAATGCATCATTAGAAAGCTTAAGCCTTCTTGTTTCTGCAGATGTGCATATGACACTGTCAGGGCTTCAGAACTCACACTACAGAAACCCAAACATACAAAATGCATCCTTTTTTTTAGTCTCGCCTGAATATTGTCTGTTTGTAAAGGTCCTGAGTAAGACATACTTAATTGTGTGCTTATGCTGTTCACTGCACATGATGATTATCTTGTTGACAACAACTGTGTAAAGTTTCAGATCTCTGGGAACAGGCATTTTGGTGCTGTTGACATTTTTGTATCAAAAAGTATATTCGGAAGAAGTGATCCAAATATGTGCCAATTGTGCCAAACTGTTTTATTACAATTTTAGCTCATCTATGATCATAAAACATACATTTTGATGTTTTGTAGGCCACTAATACCTATTATAACTGCTAAAAACAATGTATGTGAAAATGTGTAAATTTGAGTTTACCCATGAATTTCCCATACAGAGGTGAAAAAAATATATATGTAATATATATACATATATATATATATATATATATATATATATATATATATATATATATTATTGGTATAATAATACATATATCTAACAAAATGCGCGTCCAAAAGGCTAACAAAATCAGAAAACGTGATGCGTAAAATCTAGTTGCCTCCTGCCAAAAAATCTGGCTCATTACTGCCTTTACGCATGTGAATAGAGACAATTCTGTGTCAGGAATCCCTAAGTCCCACCCATCTTTCGAAAGCTATGCTATTTAGCTAAAATAATATGTCAATCAAAGTGGTCTACGTCATCTTAAGCACGCGCAATGTCGATGTCAACAAAGAAGACTGCGTGCGTTGGAAGCGGCACATTTTTTTTTGCTGAGGCTGTAAAAACAAACCCGTGGACAAAAAACTTCGTGGATGGTCTCATTCTGTAGCTAACAGTCTGAAGAAAAGATTGATGCCAAACACCATCTTATAAGTCAAACAGGTCATTTGTAATGGACGGAGAAATGCGCCGGACGAGCGTTCGTCGTGAATATTTTCACCAAAGAAAACATTGTTTATATGACAATATCTCGAAATTGGAACATTTCAGGAAAAATACAAGTGGATATTGTTTTTCTGTGGATTATTACAGACAGAACGAGTCCACTTACTGAAGGATTGAATGTTGATGAGGCCGTCATAATTTGCAAAGCAGTTAAGAAATTTTGATGAAAAGTTGAGACTTTATGACAAACTATTGGTAATTGCTTCTTGGGGCGTATTATTCAATGCAAATCAATGACATATTCGTTTTCTTGAGAAAATTATCTTTAAAATGATGTATAACTTGCTGGTATTGACCACGAAAATAAAAGTGATGATGTAATAGAACTTTTGAAATACGGTAATCGCCCGCAGGCGAGCGGGTGGATGTGAACAGGTTAAAGTATACAAACTGGTACCTGTTGTCGAGATAACTTTATAACCAAGAATAAGCAGCTCCTCTAAAGCCAGACTTCTTTTTTTATTAAGTAATATTTTATGATCAATTGTGTCAAAAGCTTTTTTTTTAAGTCAATAAATACACACACTGTGTATTTATTTTATCTACTGCATATGTAATATTATCTGTTCATTGCATTTGTGCCATTTATATTGTTGCTCATGTAAGAATTTCTATTTTTCTAAATGATCCATGATGAGTCTGCAGTGCCGCGGCGCGCGGCCGAAGCTGCCATGTTATTTTTGTGCCGGCCGCGCGCCGCGGCTCCTGAAACTGCATCGCTATTTGACCGCGTTTTAGCGCCGTTTTAAACCGTGCCGGGTTAAGGTTAGGGTTAGGGTTAAGGTTAGGGTTAGGGTTACGGTTACGGTTAAGGTTAAGGTTAAGGTTAGGGTTAAGGTTAGGGTTAGGGTTAGGGTTAGGGTTAAGGTTAAGGTTAAGGTTAAGGTTAAGGTTAGGGTTAGGGTTAGGGTTAGGGTTAAGGTTAGGGTTAGGGTTAGGGTTAAGGTTAAGGTTAAGGTTAAGGTTAAGGTTAAGGTTAAGGTTAAGGTTAGGGTTAGGGTTAGGGTTAGGGTTAGGGTTAGGGTTAAGGTTAGGGTTAGGGTTAGGGTTAGGGTTAGGGTTAGGGTTAAGGTTAGGGTTAGGGTTAGGGTTAGGGTTAGGGTTAGGGTTAAGGTTAAGGTTAGGGTTAAGGTTAGGGTTAGGGTTAGGGTTAGGGTTAGGGTTAGGGTTAGGGTTAGGGTTAGGGTTAGGGTTAGGGTTAAGGTTAAGGTTAAGGTTAGGGTTAGGGTTAGGGTTAGCCATGACGCTATAAGAGAAGTCCCGCGGTTCCTGAAACTGCGCGGCCATTTGACCTTTGTTAAAATGAACAAATTCTAATAAAAAATTTAAAATTTAAAATTGGGATAACAATGACTTTGGTCTAAACTTAAAAGGAGATCTCCTCTCTTGAAAATTGGTATAATTTTTACCATTTTCATATTATTTGGGAAAACACCCATTTTAAATAAATAAGTTAATATTTCAGCAGTGAACTCACTTGAATTTTTAACCAATAACATGTCAATATCCGTCCAATCTTTAGAGTTTTTGTTCTAAAACCTCTTTCACAATGTCCTGTATTTATTTTTTGTTCATATCTGATACAAACATTGAAAAAACATTTGTATTGATCCTATTATTCATTTCCTCATGTTGAATTTTTATTACCCACATTTGCTGTATCTTTTGAGTTTCTGATCACTATGAGATCAATGAAAAAAAACTTTGACAATCTTGTTTGTTGTTATCACTTTCCATGTCTTTTCCATATTGTGTCTCTGTTGTTCAAGTCACTTATGATAATATTCCTTTTTACTGTTTCTAGTGTTTTCTATTGCTTTGGTTTTCCATGGCTTTGTTTTATAAATCTCCTTTATCTTGATTTGTTGCAGGACAGTTGTTATGATGCAGCTCAATAAATCTGTGCAGGAAAGCATCATGTGCCACATCCACGTCTGTAGTTGAGTCACTTTCACTCCATCTTTGAGCACAAAGATCCTTCTGGAATGTTTCCATGTTTTCTGCCTTCTAAGTTTAGAGTGAGTCTGTGTCTGATTTCTCTTCCTAAAGACATTTTGAAACACTGTAAATACGGGCAGGTGGTCACTTCTATCACAAATGAACAGAGCCCTCCAAATGTTTCCTTCTGTTCTGTCAGTAAAAGTATGATCTATCAGTGTTGGCGTTTGCCTTGTTATCGGGCTTCTCTTATTGACATGGAATTGATCAAATCTGAGCTTGTTTTCAGTTGAAGTGGATTTACCAAGTCTAGATTAAAGTCTCCACCTGCTATTTGGACTTTGTCTGTGCCCGTCTTATTCAACATTTCTTCCATTTTCTCTTTAAAGGTGGTCACATTTGTTCCCGGTGGTCGACACACACAACTAAGCATTACATGTTTTAAACTTCACTTTCCACCGTGACACTTTCCAAAACATGATCAATAATGTGTGACGTCTGTTTTGCAGTCGTACTTCTTAATGTTTGATCCGTACACGAGGCCACTATTGTTCCTATTTGTTGTCTAAAAGTCAGAACTTGGAGATTGACTTGTGCCACTTTGTGCTTCTGAAGCCACGTCTGTGATACGGCGTCACATTCAGTTTGTTCAAAGACTTCAGAACATGTTTTATAGAGGAGAGTTTTTCCAGAGGCTTCTGCTGTTAAAGTGTGTGACTGACAAAGGCCCTTGAGGATCGACTCTGGTGTTCAATGGTTCCTCCCAGTAATATTCACATTTCATTTACAGATTGTTCTAGCAGTTTGTTTCAGGCTCAATGTCATTCTCAGTATCAGACGTCCTGTGTTCAGTCTGTGAAGAGACATGGACATTAGTCCCATTTATCATTTGATGCATGTTGTTTTCTTCTGTCTTTAGTCCATTGTCCTCAGTGTCTCTCTGTCCTCTGTGTCTCTGTCTTCAGTGTCTCTGTCTTCAGTGTCTCTGTCCTCAGTGTCTATGTCCTCAGTGTCTCTGTCCTCTGTGTCTCTGTCCTCAGTGTCTCTGTCCTCTGTGTCTCTGTCCTCTGTGTCTCTGTCCTCAGTGTCTCTGTCCTCAGTGTCTCTGTCCTCAGTGTCTATGTCCTCAGTGTCTCTGTCCTCAGTGTCTCTGTCCTCTGTGTCTCTGTCCTCATTGTCTCTGTCCTCTGTATCTCTGTCTTCAGTGTCTCTGTCCTCAGTGTCTCTGTCCTCTGTGTCTCTGTTCTCAGTGTCTCTGTCCTCTGTGCCTCTGTCCTCAGTGTCTCTGTCCTCAGTGTCTCTGTCCTCAGTGTCTCTGTCCTCTGTGTCTCTGTCCTCAGTGTCTCTGTCCTCTGTGTCTCTGTCCTCTGTGTCTCTGTCCTCAGTGTCTCTGTCCTCAGTGTCTCTGTCCTCAGTATCTATGTCCTCAGTGTCTCTGTCCTCAGTGTCTCTGTCCTCAGTTTCTTTTTCCTCAGTATCTATGTCCTCAGTGTCTCTGTCCTCAGTGTCTGTCCTCAGTATCTATGTCCTCAGTGTCTCTGTCCTCAGTGTCTCTGTCCTCAGTGTCTCTGTCCTCAGTATCTATGCCCTCAGTATATATGTCCTCAGTGTCTCTGTCCTCAGTGTCTCTGTCCTCAGTGTCTCTGTCCTCTGTGTCTCTGTCCTCTGTGTCTCTGTCCTCAGTGTCTCTGTCCTCTGTGTCTCTGTCCTCAGTGTCTCTGTCCTCTGTGTCTCTGTCCTCAGTGTCTCTGTCCTCAGTGTCTCTGTCCTCTGTGTCTCTGTCCTCAGTGTCTCTGTCCTCAGTGTCTCTTTCCTCAGTGTCCCTGTCCTCTGTGTCTCTGTCCTCAGTGTCTATGTCCTCAGTGTCTCTGTCCTCAGTGTCTCTGTCCTCTGTGTCTCTGTCCTCTGTGTCTCTGTCCTCAGTGTTTCTGCCCTCTGTGTCTCTGTCCTCAGTGTCTCTGTCCTCTGTGTCTCTGTCCTCAGTGTTTCTGCCCTCTGTGTCTCTGTCCTCATTGTCTCTGTCCTCTGTGTTTCCGTCCTCAGTGTTTCTGTCCTCTGTGTCTCTGTCCTCTGTGTCTCTGTCCTCAATTTCTCTGTCCTCTGTGTCTCTGTCCTCAGTGTCTCTGTCATCTGTGTCTCTGTCCTCAGTGTCTCTGTCCTCTGTGTATCTGTCCTCAGTGTCTCTGTCCTCTGTGTCTCTGTCCTCAGTGTCTCTGTCCTCAGTGTCTCTGTCCTCAGTGTCTGTCCTCAGTATCTATGTCCTCAGTGTCTCTGTCCTCAGTGTCTCTGTCCTCAGTTTCTTTTTCCTCAGTATCTATGTCCTCAGTGTCTCTGTCCTCAGTGTCTGTCCTCAGTATCTATGTCCTCAGTGTCTCTGTCCTCAGTGTCTCTGTCCTCAGTATCTATGTACTCAGTATATATGTCCTCAGTGTCTCTGTCCTCTGTGTCTCTGTCCTCAGTGTCTCTGTCCTCAGTGTCTCTGTCCTCTGTGTCTCTGTCCTCTGTGTCTCTGTCCTCAGTGTCTCTGTCCTCTGTGTCTCTGTCCTCAGTGTCTCTGTCCTCTGTGTCTCTGTCCTCAGTGTGTCTGTGTCTTTGTCCTTAGTGTCTATGTTCTAGGTGTTTCTGTCGTCTGTGTCTCTGTCCTCAGTGTCTCTGTCCTCTGTGTCTCTGTCCTCAGTGTTTCTGCCCTCTGTGTCTCTGTCCTCATTGTCTCTGTCCTCTGTGTTTCCGTCCTCAGTGTTTCTGTCCTCTGTGTCTCTGTCCTCTGTGTCTCTGTCCTCAATTTCTCTGTCCTCTGTGTCTCTGTCCTCAGTGTCTCTGTCATCTGTGTCTCTGTCCTCAGTGTCTCTGTCCTCTGTGTATCTGTCCTCAGTGTCTCTGTCCTCTGTGTCTCTGTCCTCAGTGTCTCTGTCCTCAGTGTCTCTGTCCTCAGTGTCTGTCCTCAGTATCTATGTCCTCAGTGTCTCTGTCCTCAGTGTCTCTGTCCTCAGTTTCTTTTTCCTCAGTATCTATGTCCTCAGTGTCTCTGTCCTCAGTGTCTGTCCTCAGTATCTATGTCCTCAGTGTCTCTGTCCTCAGTGTCTCTGTCCTCAGTATCTATGTACTCAGTATATATGTCCTCAGTGTCTCTGTCCTCTGTGTCTCTGTCCTCAGTGTCTCTGTCCTCAGTGTCTCTGTCCTCTGTGTCTCTGTCCTCTGTGTCTCTGTCCTCAGTGTCTCTGTCCTCTGTGTCTCTGTCCTCAGTGTCTCTGTCCTCTGTGTCTCTGTCCTCAGTGTGTCTGTGTCTTTGTCCTTAGTGTCTATGTTCTAGGTGTTTCTGTCGTCTGTGTCTCTGTCCTCAGTGTCTCTGTCCTCTGTGTCTCTGTCCTCAGTGTTTCTGCCCTCTGTGTCTCTGTCCTCATTGTCTCTGTCCTCTGTGTTTCCGTCCTCAGTGTTTCTGTCTTCTGTGTCTCTGTCCTCTGTGTCTCTGTCCTCTCTGTCTCTGTCCTCAGTGTCTCTGTCCTCTGTGTATCTGTCCTCAGTGTCTCTGTCCTCTGTGTCTCTGTCCTCAGTGTCTCTGTCCTCAGTGTATCTGTCCTCAGTGTCTCTGTCCTCTGTGTCTCTGTCCTCAGTATCTATGTCCTCAGTGTCTCTGTCCTCAGTGTCTCTGTCCTCAGTTTCTTTTTCCTCAGTATCTATGTCCTCAGTGTCTCTGTCCTCAGTGTCTGTCCTCAGTATCTATGTCCTCAGTGTCTCTGTCCTCAGTGTCTCTGTCCTCAGTGTCTCTGTCCTCAGTATCTATGTCCTCAGTATATATGTCCTCTGTGTCTCTGTCCTCTGTGTCTCTGTCCTCTGTGTCTCTGTCCTCTGTGTCTCTGTCCTCAGTGTCTCTGTCCTCTGTGTCTCTGTCCTCAGTGTCTCTGTCCTCAGTGTCTTGTCCTCTGTGTCTCTGTCCTCAGTGTCTCTGTCCTCAGTGTGTCTGTGTCTTTGTCCTTAGTGTCTATGTTCTAGGTGTTTCTGTCGTCTGTGTCTCTGTCCTCGGTGTCTCTGTCCTCGGTTTCTCTGCCCTCGGTGTCTCTGTCCTCTGTGTCTCTGTCCTCAGTGTCTCTGTCCTCAGTGTCTGTCCTCAGTGTCTCTGTCCTCAGTGTCTCTGTCCTCAGTGTCTCTGTCCTCAGTGTCTCTGTCCTCTGTGTCTCTGTCCTCAGTGTCTCTGTCCTCTGTGTCTCTGTCCTCAGTGTCTCTGTCCTCAGTGTCTGTCCTCAGTATCTATGTCCTCAGTGTCTCTGTCCTCAGTGTCTCTGTCCTCAGTGTCTCTGTCCTCAGTGTCTCTGTCCTCTGTGTCTCTGTCCTCAGTGTCTCTGTCCTCAGTGTCTTGTCCTCTGTGTCTCTGTCCTCAGTGTCTCTGTCCTCAGTGTGTCTGTGTCTTTGTCCTTAGTGTCTATGTTCTAGGTGTTTCTGTCGTCTGTGTCTCTGTCCTCAGTGTCTCTGTCCTCTGTGTCTCTGTCCTCAGTGTCTCTGTCCTCTGTGTCTCTGTCCTCAGTGTCTCTGTCCTCTGTGTCTCTGTCCTCAGTGTCTCTGTCCTCAGTGTCTGTCCTCAGTATCTATGTCCTCAGTGTCTCTGTCCTCAGTGTCTCTGTCCTCAGTATCTATGTCCTCAGTATATATGTCCTCTGTGTCTCTGTCCTCTGTGTCTCTGTCCTCGGTGTCTCTGTCCTCGGTTTCTCTGCCCTCGGTGTCTCTGTCCTCAGTGTCTCTGTCCTCAGTGTCTCTGTCCTCTGTGTCTCTGTCCTCAGTGTCTCTGTCCTCTGTGTCTCTGTCCTCAGTGTCTCTGTCCTCTGTGTCTCTGTCCTCAGTGTCTCTGTCCTCTGTGTCTCTGTCCTCTGTGTCTCTGTCCTCTGTGTCTCTGTCCTCAGTGTCTCTGCCCTCTGTGTCTCTGTCCTCAGTGTCTCTGTCCTCAGTGTCTCTGTCCTCAGTGTCTCTGTCCTCTGTGTCTCTGTCCTCAGTGTCTCTGTCCTCCATCAGGCTTATTGTTTTTTTCTACAGAAATATAAAACATTGATTGATGTAAAGAGTCAAATTCATTTCGCCGTGTTTCAGACAGAGCCAGCAACGACAAATCATGATCTCAAGTCAATAAGTGCAGTATTAACAAATCACAATTATTTGCTAAACTACATACATTTAAGTGAAAGTGGAAAACACATTTTTTCCATGATTTGTTGGCATTTTAAACAAGGCATTAAAGTCGGCTTCATTCTCCTATTTATATGTCCCTTTTGATATTCAATTTCTGCAATTTGTGTGTGAATGGATCATGAAGTAAGGTCTAAATCACTTACTGAGGGAATATGTGAGAGTGACATCAAAAGTTCTAAACTAAATGGAAGAGTAGAATCGCTGAAACTTGCAAAGGCATTTGAATTGGATGGTGGAGGGAGCACAAGCAGTTTCCTCACTCTTCTCTCTCTTTTGAGAGGAGTTCTTTGTGTTTCATGTGAACCTCGTCAGAGAAATCTTCATTTATAAAGATGGTTGTGCCTTTGAGGGACATTGCTCTCTTCAGTATTTCTTGTTTGTCCTTGAACTGAAGAAGTTCAATCAAAATAGATCTTGGTCGTCCAGTGGCTTTAGGTTTCCCGATCCCATGTCCTCAAATTCACTGAGCTTTGGATCTATTTTCAGATCTTCGACAGAAAGTTTCCTCACTTTGACTCTGTTTCAGTCCATATCTCAGACTATGTATCTGGAACTCCATCGATGATAATCTTCTCTTTTCTTGAGATGTTATCCATATAATCCAGTTTAGCTGTCAAGTTGTTTCAATACTCTTGGTAATCTCTAAGACTTCCAGAGATGACTTGATCTAGATCAGCTGGAGAAAACTGGAGGCTTGTTTTTAACTCCTGAATGTCTTTGGTCAGACTTGGGAGCAAACATGGAGTCCACAATCACTTGAACACATGAGCTAAAGCTTTTTCTCTTGTTGATAAAGAAGTTCTTTGAGTTGTTCCAGCAGCTCCTGAACCATAGGCAACGTAACAGAGTCGTCCTAAGTCTTTTGAGGAAAATCCAGCTCAGATATCAAAAAGCTGGAGTAGGCCTGATTCTCAATCTGCCTAATATAGCATTCATCACTGGCCATCCACTCTTCTTTTATCCAAGGTCCAGAAATATAAAGGATAAAGTCTGTACAAGTGTCAAAGTTGATGTTCAAAAGTGACTGAAATCATACAATTAATACATAAATAATAAAATGCATGTTCAGAATCTTGCTTCGGCTCATGCTGCTGCCAGACAGGAAACAGGAAGTCCCTGAGGTGAATTCAGTGTTTCTGTGTGAGAGCTGTGCCAAGTGTTCTGAGAAAGAGCCTGAAAAGTGTGACAACTGATGAGAAATGTTTGGAAAGAAACGACCACCAGAGCCTCTGTTCAGCGACATGAAAGCATCAAACTAAAGTAAAAGATACAAGGACTAAAGCAGGACTAAAGCAGGACTAAACCAGGGCTAAACCAGGACTAAACCGGGTCTAAACCGGGTCTAAACCAGGTCTAAACCAGGACTAAACCGGGACTAAACCAGGGCTAAACCAGGACTAAACCAGGACTAAAGCAGGACTAAACCAGGACTAAACCAGGGCTAAACCAGGACTAAACCAGGACTAAACCAGGACTAAAGCAGGTCTAAACCAGGACTAAACCGGGACTAAACCGGGTCAAAAACAGGACTGATCTGCTGTGTGTTTTGTCTTCTAATATAATTATATACTAGTTTTTTTCCAAACAAGGTCAAGGTGGAAAAAAAATCAAACTCATTTTCTAAAAAACAGTTTGAATTTTGGGTTTTAGTGCTGTTGTTTTTCTGAGCTCATTCATTGGTCACTGCAGCTCAGAAGCCTCAGTCCTGCTCTCAGGGACCAAAACTCTCACTGAGAAGATGAGCTCTGGAGAGGTGCTGATGGGGCGGAGGAGGGCTGCACCAGCTGAGAGCAAACTGGAGAGTCAGAGCGTCCAAACGATAGGATCAACTCTCATCTGAAAATGTGTCTTAATAACTGACGTACGAGGAGGAGGAGAGACAGAGGAGGAAACCACAACTATGGAGACTTTTGCTCTTTCTTCAACCTTTCTTCAGTTTGGAGAAGCTTTCGGAGCAACACCAAAGAAACTAAACCATGAACTGATGTGAAAATGTTCTAAAATATGAGTCTTAACGTGTTTTCAGCCACGAGTCAAAAGAGAAAAGTGAAAACAAATACTCTGGAGTGGTTTAAGCAGCAGCACATATGCCACAGTGTTGTGAGTTTGAATCCCGGCTACGACAATTTGCTGTATGTCCTCCCTCCTCTCTCGTCCCCATTTCACCTGTCCAATAAAGCCTACAGGTCCTGTCATATTTGTGTCCTCAGCAGCAGCCTCCTGTCACGCACCTGTGTGAAGCCCCGCCCACCTGGACCACAGCCAATAGAGGAGCGGCTCTGACTCACTCCAGGAAGAACACACAAACAGGTTTCTTCCTTCAGCCGCACACTTTTCTCTGGGACACTTTGGACTCTTTGGATCCGCTCAGGTTTGACTAGTTTGATTAGATTCAACACTGGCTTTAGTCCTGGTTTAGTCCTGGTTTAGTCCTGGTTTAGTCCTGGTTTAGTCCTGGTTTAGTCCTGGTTTAGTCCTGGTTTAATCCTGTGTTTCGTCCAGATTTTAGACGTAGTTTAGTCCTGATTTGGTACAGATTTAGTTTAGGCCTTGGTTTATTTCCTGGTTATAGGCCTTGTTATGTCATGAGTTTAATTATAATTTAAGATTGATTTTTACAAACAATTAATACATATATTCTGAATTATTTATTCTTTCACATTTGTTAGTCGTAGTTCTGTTTAGATTATTGACCTTTTTGTAGATTTATCCTCACTCATAATTGTCTAATTTCAGTTGTTGTTGTTTATCATTTCTCTGTAGAACTTGACTTGTGTCTGTAGGGGGCAGTGTAGGACTGATGATGTCACTTCCTCTAAACCCAAATAAATGCAGCTCAAATAAATGTTCCTGTTTTGGTCCTTTTGGTTCCCACTGAATTTGTGACTGGTTTTAGTTCAGTTTGAATCTCATATATTACAGTTTGATGTGAATGTGTTTTCTTGAGGCTCCATGAGATGAAACACTTGACTAAAGTGCAGACTGCACAGAACAGGCTGATGGCTCATGTAGTGTGTGTTTATTTCAATATAAGGACAAGTAAACAACCTGTTCATTTGTTTGTCCTTTAGTTTGATGTGACAGATCAGCACACATGTACAACCAGAACAACAGAAATGTACACACTTATTTTAGACTTTAAACCATGTGATGAGTGGGCGGGGTTAAACAGTGTGATGTCATTCTGTAGGACTCTGGACTGAGCATGGATCAGAGAGAGCACAGAGAGGACGCAGTACCTCCCACCACCAGCAGGGGAGAAGTGACAAGTGAAACCTCCATTGCACGAGATATGAACTTTAAAAAGAAACATGATCCACAGTAAGTCAGACACAATCATTAGATCTGATTATTGATGTGTGTTTATAGGACTGTTTTAGGAGTAACTGGAGTTAAGTCAAAGTCAAATGCTTTTAATCTTTTACATTTGATCTGTAATGTTTGTCTTTCCCAGGATCCACCAGAAACATCCTCGGTCTGAACCTGGTCCCAGCTGTGAGTCCCTCAGGAGTCACAT
The DNA here is from genome assembly GCF_026437365.1 of Eucyclogobius newberryi. Taxonomy (NCBI): domain Eukaryota; kingdom Metazoa; phylum Chordata; class Actinopteri; order Gobiiformes; family Gobiidae; genus Eucyclogobius; species Eucyclogobius newberryi. The sequence continues at coordinate 28,545 of NW_027315892.1, forward strand.
GTCTAAGGACGCACCAATGACCTTCAGGACAGAGCCGTGAGTCACATCTGTGTGTTATGGGATATAATAATGACATTATAGGTATTAAAGCACTGCTTGATATTATAAGATCTGGAAGTGAGCTGCAACTACCACATAATCACCTCCGAGACACTAAACATCTTTAGTAAATGTGAGTTAAGAGACGCTGCAGGTGAAGAGGACAGAAAAGAAGACTTTACACATCTCAGTTTGAAACTTCTTTTGTAGTTTACTTCCATAAATGTAAAGAAATGTAAATATTTTTTATAAGGCATTTATGATTAAAAAGTGTCACATTTGAGACATTTTGATCTGGAAAAATGGTCAGAACCAAATGATTTGCTTCATTTTGTTTTTGTAAACATACAGAGGGAATTTTGGATTTCTGATTTACTGGATCTGTCTTAAAATGTGGTGTAAAATTCAAATTTACTTAAATTCTTGGAGTCAAAACTTAAAAGAAATCCAGCTTGGAATTAGATATCAACAAATCCTTGTGTACGATTCGTCAAAATCATGTTAAGTCCAAGTTTTGTAAAGTTTGGTGTGTGTAGGTGCTACTTTAGGCTGATCTTTGTGTCTCTGTGGGAGAAAACATTTACAGAAAAGGTCTTTGAAGTTACAATGTTCCAGAGAAATCTATGAACTTGATTTAATGAAATAATAAAACATCTTTAGGTGCAGAGTGGGCAATGTTGTTACTGCTTTTCTGTTGAGAGAGAAAAATGACAAGTCTTTAGTGAATTTTTTTGTAGTGTTTGGTTGAATATTTCAGAATTTCAAGGACATAGAGTCAGACAAGTGGAGTTCCATGGTTATTGTGTTGGTGGGTGTGGTCAATGTCCAGAGAGGGGAGGAGCCACTGTTCAGCAGCCTCACAGCAGGAGAATACAGGCTGTTGCTCAGTCTGGTGCTTCTGGTCTGTTTGGACCTGTACCTTCTCCCTGAGGGCAGCAGGTGGAGCAGGTGTGGAGCTGGTGGTGTGGCTCATGCAGGAGGTTGTGCTCTCTCTTCAGACAGCGGCTGGTGTAGATGGGACTGATCTCTGGGAGAGAAGTCCAAGCTGTTTTTACCACACGTTGGAAAACCAAACTAAAAATCCATAGGTCAGATCAGAACTGATGGCACAGTTGTAGAAGTTCACCATCAGCGTTCTGGGGATGTTGGTGCTCCTCAGTTTCTCTGGCTGTTCTAGTGTTTACTTCAACTATTTCAGTTTAGAGAGAAAATGTGTGATTCATCTAAATTGTCTTCTAAATCAGTGTTTTTAGTCAATAATTATTTTTCCACTGTTTATTAAATCCAACAGACTCGAGCATAAACCAGAATCTTCTGCAGAATTCCCCAGCTGTGAGTCCTTCAGGAGTGACCGGTCTATGGAACCTCCAATTGTTTTTGGATCAGAGATGTGAGTTTGTGGTGGTGGAAAAACAAATTAGATTGAAAAAAATATAAATGTTAAATTAGTCTTTTTGACTCCAGAGGTCCAGAGGTCTCCAGTGGTCAGCACCATCAGACACAGCTGGACTCTATATTTAAGGTCTGTCATTCACTAAAGTTTGTAAATGTTCAGATGAATGAGAACTTGTTTCACATAGATCTGACTCTGACTGCATTTGTGTTGTTTATAATGTGTTCTGGAGCAGCTTCTGGAGAAGGACATCTTCACTTTTGTCCAGAAGGAGCTGAAGAAGCTCCATAAGGTTCTGAGTACGGATTACCCAGAATGCTTAGAGCCTCTGAAGGATGAAGATGAAGAGCAGAGGAGCAGCAGTGAGGCTGTTCTGAAAATCACACTGACCTTCCTGAGGAGGATGAAGCAGAAGGAGCTGGCTGAGCGTCTGTGGAGCAGTAGGACCATTTAACACATTTAACAAGGTTCTCACCTCATTTTATATTCTCTGAGACTCAGGGTTGTGTCTGTTGTCTTTATTCAGGGACTTATTCTGGAGTTTTTAGGCAAAAACTGAAGTGTAACCTGCAGCAGAAGTTTGAGTGTGTGTTTGAGGGCATCGCTAAAGCAGGAAGCCCCACCCTTCTGAAGCAGATCTACACAGAGCACTACATCACAGAGGGAGGGTCTTCAGAGGTCAACCAGGAACATGAGGTCAGACACATGGAAACAGCCTCCAGGAAACCAGGCCCAGCAGAGACAGCCATCACATGTGAAGACATCTTTAAAGGCCCAGCTGACACAGATGGACCAATCAGAACAGTGCTGACAAAGGGCGTGGCTGGCATCGGGAAAACAGTGCTCACTCAAAAGTTCAGTCTGGACTGGGCTGAAGGCAAAGCCAACCAGGACATACAGCTGCTGTTCCCGTTCACTTTCAGAGCACTCAATGTGCTGAAGGAGAGAAGCTTCAGCTTGATGACACTTGTTCATCACTTCTTTAGTCAAACACAAGCAGAACTCTGCAGCTTTGAAGACCTCCAGGTACTCTTCATCTTTGATGGTCTGGACGAGTGCAGACTTCCTCTGGACTTCACCAAAACCAAGGCCCTGACTGACCCCTCAGAGTCCGCCTCAGTGGACGTGCTGCTGGTAAACCTCATCAGGGGGACCCTGCTTCCCTCCGCTCGCCTCTGGATAACCACACGACCCGCGGCGGCCAATCAGATCCCTGCTGAGTGCATCTCCATGGTGACAGAGGTCAGAGGGTTCACTGACCCACAGAAGGAGCTGTACTTCAGGAAGAGGTTCAGCGACCAGGCTGATACAATCATCTCCCACATCAAGAAGTCCAGAAGCCTTCACATCATGTGCCACATGCCAGTCTTCTGCTGGATCACTGCCACAGTCCTGGAGCATGTGTTGAAAAGCAGAGAGAGAGGAGAGCTGCCCAAGACCCTGACTCAGATGTATGTCCACTTCCTGGTGGTTCAGGCTAAAGTCAAGAACATCAAGTATGAAGGAGGAACTGAGACGGACCCACACTGGACTCCAGAGACCAGGAAGATGGTGAAGTCTCTGGGAAAACTGGCCTTTGAGCAGCTGCAGAAAGGAAACCTGATCTTCTACGAGAGTGACCTGAGCGAGTGTGGGCTGGACACTGCAGCGGCCTCAGTGTACTCTGGAGTGTTCACACAGGTCTTTAGGGAGGAGCCAGGCCTGTACCAGGACAAGGTCTACTGCTTCATCCATCTGAGTGTGCAAGAGTTTCTGGCTGCTCTTCACGTCCATCTGACCTTCATCAAAACTGGGATCAACCTGCTCTCAGAGAAAACACAGAAGTCGACGATATTCAGTGTGAAAAGAAAACTAAAGCATCTTCACCAGACGGCTGTGGACCAGGCCTTACAGAGTCCAAATGGACACCTGGACTTGCTCCTTCGCTTCCTATTGGGTCTTTCACTGTCGACAAATCAGAGCCTGCTACAAGATCTGCTGACACACACAGAAAATATCTCCCTGACCAGTGCAAAAACAGCTGAGTACATAAAGAAGAAGCTGAGTGAGGATGTGTCTGCAGAGAGGAGCATCAACCTGTTCCACTGTCTGAATGAACTGAATGAGCGTTCTCTGGTGGAGCAGATCCAACAGTACCTGAGTTCAGGACGTCTGTCCGAACGTGGACTGTCTCCTGCTCAGTGGTCAGCTCTGGCCTTCATCTTATTATCATCTGAAGAAGATCTGGACCAGTTTGAGCTGAAGAAATACTCTGCTTCAGAGGAGGCTCTCCTGAGGCTGCTGCCAGTGGTCAAAGCCTCCAACAAAGCTATGTGAGTAACCTTTATTTAACAGAGAATGCTTTGATTCAACTTCTAGATTAATAATGTTGTCTCTCTCCAGACTGAGCAGCTGTGACCTGTCGGAGAGAAGCTGTGAAGCTCTGTCCTCAGTCCTCAGCTCCCAGTCCTCTAGTCTGAGAGTCCTGGACCTCAGTCACAATGACTTGAAGGACTCAGGGCTGAAGATGTTGTCTGCTGGACTGAAGAGTCCTCACTGTAAACTGGAACAGCTCAGGTCAGAGAGTTTAATATTATTCACTGTTATTACATAACTTGTTGGCAGTTACATTTGAAAATAACAACATAAAAGTGACATAAAAATAGAGAACTTGTTATTTGTGTAATTTGGATTAAATTTTACAAATTCATTGACAGATTAGAATCAAATGTGTCCTCAGACTGTCAGGTTGTCTGGTCTCAGAGGAAGGCTGTTCTTCTCTAGCCTCAGCTCTAAGGTCCAACCCCTCCCATCTGAGAGAACTAGACCTGAGCTACAACCATCCAGGAGACACAGGAGTAAAGCTCCTGTCTGCTCTACAGGAGGACCCCCACTGCACACTTGACACTCTCAGGTATGGACCTGTTCTCACTGAGATGTGTAACACCTAAGAGTGCTATTTACAGGTTAATATCAGGTAACAGTTTGTTGGCCTGTTTTAATTCGGCCACTCTCAAGATTTTAGTTTTATATTCTTTAACTGTCTTAGCTATGTAACATGTGTCTGCACTTGTGTCCTAAAGAGGTTACATGAATACATCAAATAATAGATTCAATAGCCTCAGAGGAAAATAATTGCCCACCCCTGGTTTAACGTGAAATAAAAGACCACAGACCAGGAAATAAGTTTAAGATGTAAAGTCTGAACAGGATTAACTGACAACATTTAACATGAAATACCATTTTGTTTACTTTACTACATACTCCTTGACGGAGTAAACATTCACCTTTTCGTTGTAAGTGGCCCTTATGCTTAGGGCGTTCCACATGTGGGACGTTGGACTTTTTCTTTCTTTATTCCATTTTGTCCACATCTGATAAAAGGGACTCAAAAGCTGCTTGATGTGCTGTACTTAAAAATAAAGATATATCCCACTTATTTTCAGTCAAATCAATCATTCTGGGAAGAATCAGGGTCAGCTTGTTACCCTCCAAACTTACAAATGAAAAATAGACTCAAATTAAATTAAGTATGATAATACCTTTATAAACCTTCCACCTGGACATTTTTGCTTTATTATAAGTCCCTAAAATTCATTTTCAATGAATTTACCTTCAGCTTTTAAAAATAATGGTCAAAACTCAACAAAAACTCAAACTAGTGTCAGTCAAACATCCTCCAACTCCAGCTTTACTTATTCATATATTTAACAAAGAAAACCTAGGCAGAATTTAAACTCTGATTTCTTCTGTGCAGAGCTTGTTTCTACTTTTAATTAGAGTAAATCAGACATTAGAGTCCAAAACTACAGAGTCTCAGCTTCACAAAAGCTCCAGCCGATTGTTTGTGCTCCAAAGGTTCAGGAACAGCTTCAGTTTGAAATGGGACTGTGTTTTTTTCAGGTGTTTTAGGAAAAATAAACCCTAAGCAAAAAATGACTCAGTTTTCAAGTTATTTTCAAAGTTACTCATGAAGTTTACCTTTTTTTTTTTTCTACAACCATTTGCCATAGTCACTGTGGGCCCGTGGGTCACTGTGGACCCCGTGGTCACTGTTGGCCCCGTGGGTCACTGTGGACCCCGTGGTCACTGTTGGCCCCGTGGTCACTGTGGGCCCCTTTGGTCACTGTGGGTCCCGTGGGTCACTGTGGACCCCGTGGTCACTGTTGGCCCCGTGGTCACTGTGGGCCCCTTGAGTCACTGTGGGCCTCATGGGTCACTGTGGTTCCCTTTGGTCACTGTGGGTCACTGTTGGTCCCGTGGGTCACTGTGAGCCCGTGGGTCAATGTGGACCCCGTGGTCACTGTTGGCCCCTTGAGTCACTGTGGGCCCCTTGAGTCACTGTGGGCCCCTTGAGTGACTGTGGGCCCCTTGAGTCACTGTGGGCCCCTTGGGTCACTGTGGGCCCCTTATGTAACTCTGGGCCCCTTGGGAACTCTGGGCCCCATTGGTCACTGGGTCACTGTGGGTCCCGTGGATCACTGTGGGCCCCGTGGGTCACTGTGGGCCCCTTGGGTAACTGTGGGCCCCGTGGATCACTGGGTTACTCTGGGTCCCGTGGGTCATGTGGGCCCCGTTGGTCACTGGGCCCTATGGGTCATTTTGGGCCCCGTTGGTCACTCTGGGCTCCGTGGGTCACTGTGGGTCCCGTGCATCACTGTGGGCCCCTTGAGTCACTATGGGCCCCTTGGGTAACTGTGGGCCCCTTGGGTAACTCTGGGCCCATTGGGTAACTCTGGGCCCCTTGGATAACTCTGGGCCCCGTTGGTCACTGGGTCACTGTGGGTCCCATGGCTCACTGTGGGCCCCGTGGGTCACTGTGGACCCTGTGGGTCACTGTGTGCCCCCTGGGTCACTGGGCCCTATCGGTCACTGTGGGCCCTTTTGGTCACTGTGAGCCCGTGGGTCATTGTGGGTCCCGTGGGTCACTATGGGCCCCCTGGGTCACTGGGCCCTATCAGTCACTTTGGGCCCCTTTGGTCACTGTGGGTCACTGTGGGCCCCTTTGGTCACTGTGGGTCACTGTGGGTCCCGCGGGTCACTGTTGGCCCTGTGAGTGTCTCTGCGCCTCATGGGTCACTGTGGGCCCCTTGAGTCACTCTGGGCCCCTTGGGTAACTCTGGGCCCCTTGGGTAACTCTGGGCCCTGTTGGTCACTGGTTCACTGAGGGTCCAGTGGGTCACAGTGGGCCCCTTGTGTCACTGTGGGCCCCTTGGGTCACTGTTGGCCCCCTGGGTAACTCTGGGCCCCCTGGGTCACAGGGCCCTATCGGTCACTGTGGGCCCCTTTGGTCACTAAGGGTCACTGTTGGTCCCGTGGGTCTCTCTGGGCCTCATGGGTCACTGTTGAACCCTTGAGTCACTGTTGGCCCCTTGGGTAACTGTGGGCCCCGTGGGTCACTGTGGGTCCCGTGGGTCATGTGGGCCCCGTGTGTCACTGTGGGCCCTGTTGGTTACTGTGGGTCATTTTGGGCACCGTGGGTCACTGTGGGTTACCTTGGGTCACTGTGGGCCCTGTGGGTCACTGTGGGCCCTGTGGGTCACTGTGGGTCACCGGGTTACTGTTGGTCCCCTGGGTCCCTGTGGGTCCTGTGGGTCACTCGGGGCCCCCTGAGTCACTGTGGGCCCCCTGGGTCACTGGGCCCTATCGGTCAATGTGGGCCCCTTTTGTCACTGTGGGCCCCTTTATCACTGTGGGACCGTTTGGTCACTCTGGGTCCCGTGGGTCACTGTGGGCCCCTTGAGTCACTGTGGGCCCCTTGAGTCACTGTGGGCCCCTTGAGTCACTGTGGGCCCCTTGAGTGACTGTGGGCCCCTTGAGTCACTGTGGGCCCCTTGGGTCACTGTGGGCCCCTTATGTAACTCTGGGCCCCTTGGGAACTCTGGGCCCCATTGGTCACTGGGTCACTGTGGGTCCCGTGGATCACTGTGGGCCCCGTGGGTCACTGTGGGCCCCTTGGGTAACTGTGGGCCCCGTGGATCACTGGGTTACTCTGGGTCCCGTGGGTCATGTGGGCCCCGTTGGTCACTGGGCCCTATGGGTCATTTTGGGCCCCGTTGGTCACTCTGGGCTCCGTGGGTCACTGTGGGTCCCGTGCATCACTGTGGGCCCCTTGAGTCACTATGGGCCCCTTGGGTAACTGTGGGCCCCTTGGGTAACTCTGGGCCCATTGGGTAACTCTGGGCCCCTTGGATAACTCTGGGCCCCGTTGGTCACTGGGTCACTGTGGGTCCCATGGCTCACTGTGGGCCCCGTGGGTCACTGTGGACCCTGTGGGTCACTGTGTGCCCCCTGGGTCACTGGGCCCTATCGGTCACTGTGGGCCCTTTTGGTCACTGTGAGCCCGTGGGTCATTGTGGGTCCCGTGGGTCACTATGGGCCCCCTGGGTCACTGGGCCCTATCAGTCACTTTGGGCCCCTTTGGTCACTGTGGGTCACTGTGGGCCCCTTTGGTCACTGTGGGTCACTGTGGGTCCCGCGGGTCACTGTTGGCCCTGTGAGTGTCTCTGCGCCTCATGGGTCACTGTGGGCCCCTTGAGTCACTCTGGGCCCCTTGGGTAACTCTGGGCCCCTTGGGTAACTCTGGGCCCTGTTGGTCACTGGTTCACTGAGGGTCCAGTGGGTCACAGTGGGCCCCTTGTGTCACTGTGGGCCCCTTGGGTCACTGTGGTCACCCTTGAGTCACTGTAACAAGGAGTCTAAATTATTTTTTATCTTTTACTGTTAAAAGTGATTTGCAGATGATTTGCCTCTTTGTTTGAAACAGGACATTTGTCAGACTAAAACATCAAAGTCACACTTACAGATCTAAATGATGTCTCCACATTGAAGGGCGTGTACCACAGGTTGAGAACCTCTGTCAGCTTCTACAGAACAAACCTTTCATCTCACATGAAGTGAAAATCCTCTGTGAAAAACACTGATGTGTGTGTTTCTTTCAGACTGAGGCCCAAAGGAGAACGATGGATGAATCCCATCTGGAGATGTAAGTCTGACTTAAGTCATTTCACACTGGTTAGTTTTAGGATGTTATTTCTGACACAAACAGCACCTTAATACTACACATGATTCTTATGATTGAACAGACTTTACTGTTGTTTTCTCATTGGCTCTCTCTCTTCTGTGGGCGTGGCCTCAGACTGTGTCCATCACTGAACACAGAGTTATTAAGACACTGACACAGACACAGCTGTTTGACTCAGCACAGGACTGTCTACACACAAGCACAAGTGACTGTGGATTCATATAGAGACATTTGAAAGGAGAAAGTGTGTGTCATGAAGCACTGAGGAGTGAAGCAATGTGTGTAGTGACCTCACACTGAGCTTTACTTTGTCCACTGCACCAACAAACTACTGACAATTCAACTCTTACACTCGACATGTCATGAAACACACTGGATTGGTGCAACTAATAAATATAGAAATGAGAACCATAATTAAATCCTGTACATTTGAAGACTAAATAGAGTCAAATCCTGATAAAGTGTGTGTCCACATGTTGAGACGCACAGGGGACTAACTGCTGCTGTGTTGTGTCTTCTCTCCATCAGATTTCTGTGATCTCACTCTGGATCCAAACACAGCTCACAGAGAACTCAAACTGTCTGACAACAACAAGAAGGTGACACGTGTGAGAGAGGAGCAGCTGTATCCACATCATCAGGACAGATTTGATGACTGTCCTCAGCTTCTGTGTGACACTGGTCTGACTGGTCGCTGTTACTGGGAGGTCCAGTGGAGTGGAAGTGTTTCTACATCAGTGTCTTACAGAGGAATCAGAAGGAAAGGAAACAGTAATGACAGTTGGTTTGGATGGAATGATCAGTCCTGGAGTCTGGTCTGTTCTAAAGATGGTTTCTCTGTTCTTCATAATAAAGAACGCACCTCCCTCCCTCAGTCCTTGTCCTCCTCTTGTGGGACAGTAGCAGTGTTTGTGGACTGTCCTGCTGGCTCTCTGTCCTTCTACACAGTCTCCTCTGAGCGACTGATCCTCCTCCACACCTTCAACACCACATTCACTCACTCTCTGGTCCCTGGGTTTAGGGTCTGCTCTTATGGCTCCTCAGTGTCTCTGTGCGCTCCGACAGACTCGCTCTAATGTGTGTGAAATAAAACAAATCTGTACAAACTTCAGACATTTATTTGAGAAGAAAACAAACTTCAGACATCGGCCTCTGTTTTGAACAAATCACTGTTTGAATCAAATATGATCTTTACAAAATAATAAAGCACAATATTCAGTGAGTGAAGAGTTTTTTTTGTTCACATCTGATACAAACATTGAAAACACATTTGTATTGATCCTATTATTCATTTCCTCATGTTTGTTTTTAGACTCTTTTATGTCATTTGTTCATTATAACCCACATTAGCAAAGTATTTGTTGAATTCATTTGCTGTGTCTTTTGAGTTTCTGATCACTATGAGATCCTTCTAAAATAACTTTGAATATCTTGTTTGTTGATGTTTATATTAAATGATTTATCACTTTCCATGTCTTTTGCATATTGTGTCTCTGTTGTTCAAGTCACTTATGATAATATTCATTCTTACTGTTTCTAATTATACTTATTAGTTTAGTTTTGTCTTTTTTACATCTATTTTCTGCCTCTTTTGTTCTCTGCGTTACAAGTTCTTTATATCATACTTTTTCTTCTTTTTACATGTGTTATCTATTGCTTTGGTTTTCCATGGCTTTGTTTTATAAATCTCCTTTATCTTGATTTGTTGCAGGACAGTTGTTATGATGCAGCTCAATAAATCTGTGCAGGAAAGCATCATGTGCCACATCCACGTCTGTAGTTGAGTCACTTTCACTCCATCTTTGAGCACAAAGATCCTTCTGGAATGTTTCCATGTTTTCTGCCTTCTAAGTTTAGAGTGAGTCTGTGTCTGATTTCTCTTCCTAAAGACATTTTGAAACACTGTAAATACGGGCAGGTGGTCACTTCTATCACAAATGAACAGAGCCCTCCAAATGTTTCCTTCTGTTCTGTCAGTAAAAGTATGATCTATCAGTGTTGGCGTTTGCCTTGTTATCGGGCTTCTCTTATTGACATGGAATTGATCAAATCTGAGCTTGTTTTCAGTTGAAGTGGATTTACCAAGTCTAGATTAAAGTCTCCACCTGCTATTTGGACTTTGTCTGTGCCCGTCTTATTCAACATTTCTTCCATTTTCTCTTTAAAGGTGGTCACATTTGTTCCCGGTGGTCGACACACACAACTAAGCATTACATGTTTTAAACTTCACTTTCCACCGTGACACTTTCCAAAACATGATCAATAATGTGTGACGTCTGTTTTGCAGTCGTACTTCTTAATGTTTGATCCGTACACGAGGCCACTATTGTTCCTATTTGTTGTCTAAAAGTCAGAACTTGGAGATTGACTTGTGCCACTTTGTGCTTCTGAAGCCACGTCTGTGATACGGCGTCACATTCAGTTTGTTCAAAGACTTCAGAACATGTTTTATAGAGGAGAGTTTTTCCAGAGGCTTCTGCTGTTAAAGTGTGTGACTGACAAAGGCCCTTGAGGATCGACTCTGGTGTTCAATGGTTCCTCCCAGTAATATTCACATTTCATTTACAGATTGTTCTAGCAGTTTGTTTCAGGCTCAATGTCATTCTCAGTATCAGACGTCCTGTGTTCAGTCTGTGAAGAGACATGGACATTAGTCCCATTTATCATTTGATGCATGTTGTTTTCTTCTGTCTTTAGTCCATTGTCCTCAGTGTCTCTGTCCTCTGTGTCTCTGTCCTCTGTGTCTGTCCTCTGTGTCTCTGTCCTCAGTGTCTCTGTCCTCAGTGTCTCTGTCCTCAGTGTCTCTGTCCTCTGTGTCTCTGTCCTCTGTGTCTCTGTCCTCTGTGTCTCTGTTCTCTGTGTCTCTGTCCTCAGTGTCTCTGTCCTCTGTGTCTCTGTCCTCAGTGTCTCTGTCCTCAGTGTCTCTGTCCAGTTCTTTCAGGTTTCTTGAGTCAATGGCTCTCTTTAGTTCATCTTCGTTGTGTCGGATGTAAACTTTCACATTCCTTGTCCAGGTCGCTTGTCTTTTGTCTCGTTTCCTGAGAAAGCGTCCACATTTAGCCACTTCTGTATTTTTCTTGCTTAAATGTTGCTTCATGTCGACTCTTGTGCCTTTAGTTCTCTAGATTGTCGCAGTCGGTCAATCTTTTGCTTTTTTGACTCCAGCCACAAGGACCAGTAGAGACATGTTTTGTACCTGTTTGGCCCTGTAGTTGAGAGCTGTACAGTGCAGCTCCGTTTTTGCTTCTGAAATGTTCCGGATGAATAAAGTGGACTGGATTTGAACCTGTTGATATTCCCAGGTCGCAGAAAGCGCTCATGACCACGCTCAGCTCGCAACGTAAAGCCGTTAAAGGTGCTCCCGCTCGCTCCTCGTCCGCCTCCGTCCCTCGCTGCAGCGCCGCTTCGTGAGGACCCGCTCCAAAGCTGCAGGATCGGGCCTTTGACTCTTCTGGACGGTGAATAATCAGTCTGGGGACAGAAACACGCCTCAGACCTCTTTGTTTTTCAGGGCGGCCATGTTCCCTCTTCAGTCACTAAAGGACCGCTCAGTCTGCGTCCACACAACACGTTTGCACTCAACGGCATCGCACGACGGAAACAATCTGATCATAAATGTCACTGAAAGCTGCAGATGCTTAACTGCTTTACTTTCTGTCCTTGTAGAGAGAAAAGGTCCCTCAGAACTGTAAGTGCCTCATTAGCGTTTGATTTGTGCCGGGGTTTGATGAGGCTGTTGTAGACTGAGGGGAGGTTGTATCTCAGACCATTCCTGTTTAAAGAAGGGTTTTCTTTCTTGACCAAATGGCCTACATCACTCCTTTTGCAAACCGTCCCCGCTCCTGCTTATGTGTAATGATTATATTACAGATTATCAATGCCGCTGCTCAAACCATCTCATCAGATTGAAAATGACCTTCAGATTGAAGTCGCAATGTTTGATGACACCTTTGAAACCTTTTCTACCACTGACCACTGCTGCTTGTTTCCAAGAATGTTACAACCCGGCTGTGCTAGGCTAGGCCTAAGGAGAAAGGAGACAGGAAAGTAGGGATGGGCTTATCTGGATTCTTTTTTTTGACCAATACCGATCCATATCCTTTTCGCTTATGAATAAATACTAACTAAAATAATAAGAACATATATTTATCTGCCATACAAAATAATGTTTTTCATGATTGTGTAAACATATGGCCATATGTTCTATTCCCATTTTTACCTATTTGTCTGTAAAAAACAATGACTGAATTTGAGTTTTTTTCAAGTTTCTGGCACCCTCTTGTCTCCATGGAGATGACATTGCTTTGCCTGGAATGTTCCACAGTATGCCATCAGACTTTCTCCATGGAGACAGAAAGTGAAATCACCAAATAAAGTTACAGGTCAGATCTGTGGTAAGGCGACCTGCACACAGTAAAAATGTCAGCGTAAAAAATAATATTCCAGAAATACTATTCAACATTTTTCAAAAAGGCAAGTGGGAAGAACATGTAAACTTCCCACCCCTTTCTCCAAGTTTACATTTTCTCTAAGGTTTCCACGTGTCCTGGAAAACCTGGAATTACATACTTACACATTTAATCCTTGAAAATATATTGACCCTTTTCCTCGCTTTATTATTGAAAATGACTAGAAACTGCTCCTGCAATCGTCACAGTAACAAGAGCAGTTGAGTTTTTTGGGGAGAAGAACTCTAAAACCCACCAGAATGCAAGAAATGGCACTTCTTTAGTACAAAATGTCTTGAGGGAGGACCCCCAGACCCCCCTACACCTCTTTCTCTCATCTGCTAGACATGACCATCACATTTATACCTCCCTTATTTTCCAGTGTTAAAAGTGTAACATAGGAAGAATATGTATCAAAACTACAATAAAAAATAGTCAATATGTTTGGGTTCACAAGTGTTTTCCATCTAATTTGAGCGAACAGTGATGTTTGCCGTGTGAACTTCAGGTGATGCCTTAGACTACATATTTATGATCAAAACTATAATAACCTGGTAATTTCTTTGTAAATGCCGTAATGACAAAACTAAAAATGTCCTGGAAAGTGTGAGGGAACCTGTAATATCATCCAGCTTCCTTCAAATGTTTTGGGATGAGACAAATGTTCAAGGTCATTTCAAGCCATAAAAATCACATATTGTGGAAAAATCCTGGCAGAATGATGACGAGTGCATGGAGGAGCAGTTTTCCGTGCCCTTTTATGGTTTCTTATGGGTCCAGATAGTTCCTCGTACAATGCTGTTTCCAGTGTAAACGTGCTGCTGTGGGCGTGACCTTTCCCACGGACAGTGCACTTCTCTGTGGGCTTCCTGTGCTGCGCTCTTTGCCCTGGTGCTAGCTGCTGCCTCCGACCCTGCTCAAACCAACTCTGGAAACAACAATCCAAATTCTGTTTACGGCGTCCGAGCAAAAACTGAACCGAGCGATGGACAAAAGGACGACGCTGCAAAAAAAACTGTGACGCCAAAATATAAAAACTGTAAACAACAGGGTCAAGCCGGCGCTGTCTGGCTTTCTCTCAGCTGCAGACGGGACGTACTTTTTATCTCATAGTGGTACTTTAAATATGTTTTCTGCCATCTGCTGGACTCTGGGGGTCACTACACACAGTATGTTTACATCTCATGAGGGACAAAAGTCTAAACGTTTCATTCTATTCTATTCAAATGCGACTGGTTCCAAAGGTTAGGTGTGTGCTGAGGTGTGCATGTGAATGAAAACTGTTTAGCTTAAAGCTGGGGTACAGGATTCTCAAACTCTGAAATGAGTATCTAATCAATTACCCACTAATCTAACTAGTTCCCAGTTCTCATGCATGGATTTTCACGCGCGTGCCCAGCCTCGGAACAGCAAACCCACTCTCATCCCAAAACACAGCATAGCGACACATCAGGCAAAATGTTTCATAATTAGATGCAGACAGAGCACAGCGGACTGATTTAGTCACAAAGTGCTGCTATTACAATTTACTAGGTGAGGGCAGAAACAACATATTCACATTTTCAAAAGAAAGTCTGGTACCCCAGCTTTAACATCCGTCTAAATTAACTATCCCACCCAAAACTGAAAAAAAGACACATTCGACCCTTAGGAGCTGCTATTGGTGTAACCTGGGCAGGATTTTGGTCAAAATAGTCAACCTAAATGGAGAATTAACCTATTATACATGGTAATATTATTTGTGCTGATGTCAAACTTGTACACCAATTTCATAAAATGATTTGAGCTTCATTTAAAAAACATAATACTCTTCTAGAGTGGAGTACTAACCTTGTACATGTTTTAAAGGACACACATTTTGCATTAGATTCATTCATTTAAACTTGCTCTTGTTCTTTTGCTTTGGCATGTCATGTTTTGGAAGGATAAAATAATGTACTGTTGGCATGCATTACTTTATATCTGCAAGGTGACCCCTCTTCAGGATTTATGTTATAGCTCCAGCTTCTGGCAGCAGAGGAAATTACCATGGGAAAATAAACCAAAGCTAGCTTGCCCTGAAATTTTTGATGAAGGAACAAAGTTTGAACAAGGTTAAATGCTCGATAGCACCATATGTGTCCTCACTTAAAGCATGTACAAACACAGGGAAAAGAGACATGTCTTTGTCTGCTTTAGTCTATTTTTGGGGTAGAAAGTTACGTACTGTGCCTTTAAATAAGTGGTGATAACATTTTTGCCAATTCTGGCTATTTGAATAAGGACAATACAGACAGTCAAGCTAGCAACTAGCATGGTTGACGCACATCGGGCAAATGACACCCTCCATTGTTTGACGATAATCCTTGGATTTTGTTTTGCATAATTTTGGTTATAAGGATCATGTTTGGTTTTAAAAGGTGCCAGTGAGGAGAGCGCCCCCTACTTGAGCCTCCTGCCTGGCCCATGTGCATGAAGAAGAGTCCCACATGTTGTTTATCTCCAGAGCTACAGCTGTGCAAAGGCTGTGCGGCTGCTGCGATGCCCCCTAGTGGACACAGCGGATCTATGCCTGAACATAAATATTCTACTGTGCTTCTGATGGAATCCTCTCCTCATAGTGACTCTGGGCATGCGGTAACCATGGTAACTGTGTTTAAATTGTATATACTGTACACATTTATCTTAAGGACCTGTGTGAATGAAAGACACCGAGCTGTGGAATAAAGTCATTGTAATGTCCATCGATCTGTTTACGGACTTGTTTATTCACTTCCTGTCACCATGAGAGAAAATGATCACTTACAATGCAGAGGTTAAAACGATCAAACTGAGCCATGATTATTAGGATTTGTTATATTTTGTCAGGACAGTGGATATTAATGAAATGGCCTAAATTGCATCTGTTGTCCCACATTCACTCATTCATACACCTGCATACATGGAAACTGGAGGAAAGGTGGATGAAGTGTCTTGCCCAAGGACACAATGACCACCCCCCTGTGGCACCACGTGTTACAGCAGTCTCCCATTCAAGTACTGACCCATACCTGTTTGACCGAAGATCGGACGAGATCGGGCATTGACACGGAATGGCCAAATGGCTGTGATACAAGATAAGATTAAAAGTCAGAAAGAATTTAGAATGACAGAATATATGAAAAGAACATTGGTTTTAGTCCAATAGAGCAGTGGTTCCAACCATTTTCTTCTATGATCCCGATTTCATCCAAGGTTACGCTGGCTCATACCTGAGAAGCTATGGTCATATAAGTAAAATAAATACAAAATATTCCGGTCCCTGTATGACCGGAGCAGGAGCTGTGTTCGCATTGCAGGCAGTAAGTCAGACCTGTTCCCAGTGCATGTTGGACTCTGCCAGGGCTGCCCTTTGTCACCAGGGTGTCCGGCTTGGGGACCACAGGATCTCATCTCTGCTGTTTGTAGACGATGTTGTCCATGGTTCATTGAAATAAAATAAATTTACGTCATTATTATTACCACTGTGTAATTTACTCACTCAGAGCTAATTAGAATTCTTCTTTGACAGTAATAACACAATCTGACAGTGTCTGAAGCGTATCGAGGGCCGCCATATTGGATTCTGTAACTTCCGTCCCGATTCTGTTTATGACCTAGTGCCGGCCGCAGTCTGGGACGGATGTGGGCTTTGAAAGAGAGAGTCGTGTCGCAGATAAATCCAAGGATTATGATGTGAGCGGACGTCGAGACTGTCGTGCCGTCTGTGGAGAGAGAGACGTTTTGTGCAGAGAAGAGGAGGGATTTGGGAGCGATGATGGAGGCGGGGTTTGATCAGGGAAGACGGGATAGGATCCAGTGAGCGTGAGGACAGTTTGATCTTATTGAAGTGTTTGTGAGATCGGAAGCTGAGATGGGTGATAGAGAGGAGAGGCAGTTTTGTGAGGTGAAGGGGAGATTATGGCTGTAGGTCAGTTATAGTTAGTGTAGTGAGAACTGAAGGAGCTACGAGGTTCCTGCCAAATACAGGTTTTCTGAATTAGCCCCAGACTTCATCAGATCTTAAGAACCGCAGCAGTTCCTTCACAGAATGGCGCCACCAACAGGATGAATGGAGTTTGATCCTGTTGGTGACGCCATTCTGCCATTTCACTCACTTCTGAGAGTTCAGAATTATTGTCCAGATAATTAGGTACAATTCACTTCTATTAGTCCAGACAAATAAAAGTGCTGATTCTGGAGCATAAAAGCTGAATATGCTGAAGATTTCTCCTCAAAGAAAGTCTTCAAATGGAGTCAGAGCTTAAAGGTTCTTGATGCATGTTTCTTTTCTCTGATCCAGGCTCTAGGACCTGTGGAGGCTCCTGTCTTTACTGACTCTGTACATCTGTTTCCTGTTAAAGTAGTGTTTTTGAGAACGGACAGGAACGACAGGAGAAAAATGGCCTCAGATTTGTCTCCATTCAAATAAACTGATCCAGTCACTCCTTCATTTTTATGACTGTAAAGTCATGTGACACAGAGCTGCACTTTGAGCCTGGGCGCGACCGTTCTACAGCACTTCTTTAGAGGCAAACACACAGAACAGACACAAGAGGCCCCAGCTCCAGAGGCCCCAGTTCCAGAGGCCCCAGCTCCAGAGGCCCCAGCTCCAGAGGCCCCAGTTCCAGAGGCCCCAGCTCCCAAGGCCCCAGCTCCAGAGGCCCCAGCTCCAGAGGCCCCAGCTCCCAAGGCCCCAGCTCCAGAGGCCCCAACTCCAGAGGCCCCAGTTCCAGAGGCCCCAGCTCCCAAGGCCCCAGCTCCAGAGGCCCCAGCTCCAGAGGCCCCAGCTCAAGAGGCCCCAGCTCCAGAGGCCCCAGCTCCAGAGGCTCCATAGGCTCCAGACGCTCTGTGTCATTGTAAGTCTGAGGTTATGTGGATTTCTTGTTTTACATTCACTGGAAAAAATTATTAATACATTGAATTTCAAGAACTTCAAGCACGCGTTGGGCAGTTCCAGTCACTTTGTTGTTTGTAAAAGATAAAGAAAGAGAAGTCGTGCATTGATCTGACCTGAAAGAGCTTCAGCTTCAGACTGAGGAGAGCAGTTCTAAAAGTTTGATCAGAAGAAAAAGCCCAAAGGGCTGAACTGTAAAGAAGCACTTTAGTCTCAGATTCATTGGTAAAAGCAGTGATTTGCTGTAACCTGTTGTGTGTGGATGAGCCGTAGAGTGTAAATGAGAGAGCAGAGGCTCGTCTGAGGACAGTAGGACGCTTTCACGTCAAAGACACACTTTTACAGATGTAGTGTTCACTTTGAGCAGGTCAAATGTAGAGGGACGAGGCCAGAGGGACTTTCAGGCTGGGACCGCCTTATTTCTATTGAGTCCATCACCAAATCATCTTCAGATTCTCTAATGTCGTCCAGTTTATTGGATTGATTTGTCTCAAAAACATGTCAAAGGTTTGATTCTAAAGTCTAAGATCTCTGATAAAGTGGAATAAAACAATAAAAGTTGTTAGTTTTACGGCTGTGTACAGTAAAGATGTCGGACTGTGATCCTCCAGAGGCTGATGAAGGTTAATGATTCATGTTTATTATTGGGTCAATTTAGGGACAGATCAACTTGAGAAATGTGTTCTTTGTGCAGCAGCTTCATCCACAACTGTTTTATTCATTTACAGAGTGGGAGGATTAATAATCTATTATAAAGAGCTTTGAGAACATCATTTCTTGATTTAGACCAAAATCTAAGTTCAGGGAAAATAAGGAAGAAGAAATCTGACAGAAAAGTGCAGAAGTGACATTGTTTATTGTTGTTTTCATGAGAATGTTCTGTAATGACTATATTCAACACTGGGCTGTACTCCTGGTTATAGACATTGTTATGTCATGAATACAATCATAACTTATTACATTTATAATGTTCTGAATTGACAGTTTTACTTTTAGTCATGATTTAATATATTTTATGTTGAACTTACCTTGCCCTTATTTGTTCAATGTTTCATTCTAGTTAGTTCTATTTAGATAAAAAGCACCATTGGTAAAGTCTTATGCCCTTAGCTATAGATAATAAAAGCTAAATAAACATAATAGTCTAAATGTCGATGCCCAATTCCCAGCGTGATGTACAGCACTAAACCGCCTCATTGAACGAGTGAAGTTCAATAATACCAAAACATTGTCCTTTGACAACATTGTGACTAATGCAGTGTCAATAGTGTGACTAACTCCACTTACACTTCAAGGAAAAACATAAACTCATTAAGATAAAGATGAATTGTATTTGAAAAAACAAAATAAACTAACATCTACATTAAAATATTGTAGGTACCAGAAGGATTTGAACCAAAGGAGATTCCAGAGGTCTACCAAAGGTTAAAGCACACGATCATTTTGTTTTTATTGTTTTACCTGCAAGCTCAAACTGGAGGTGGAAACGAATCGGGAATGATGTGCATTTTGTTTTCAGTTTTCGCTTGCCTCTCAGGGCTTCCATACTTGTGTCTGTAGGGGGCAGTGTAGGACTGATGATGTCACTTCCTCTAAACCCAAATAAATGCAGCTCAAATAAATGTTCCTGTTTTGGTCCTTTTGGTTCCCACTGAATTTGTGACTGGTTTTAGTTCAGTTTGAATCTCATATATTACAGTTTGATGTGAATGTGTTTTCTTGAGGCTCCATGAGATGAAACACTTGACTAAAGTGCAGACTGCACAGAACAGGCTCATGGCTCATGTAGTGTGTGTTTATTTCAATATAAGGACAAGTAAACAACCTGTTCATTTGTTTGTCCTTTAGTTTGTGACAGATCAGCACACATGTACAACCAGAACAACAGAAATGTACACACTTATTTTAGACTTTAAACCATGTGATGAGTGGGCGGGGTTAAACAGTGTGATGTCATTCTGTAGGACTCTGGACTGAGCATGGATCAGAGAGAGCACAGAGAGGACGCAGTACCTCCCACCACCAGCAGGGGAGAAGTGACAAGTGAAACCTCCATTGGACGAGATATGAACTTATTAAAGAAACATGATCCACAGTAAGTCAGACACAATCATTAGATCTGATTATTGATGTGTGTTTATAGGACTGTTTTAGGAGTAACTGGAGTTAAGTCAAAGTCAAATGCTTTTAATCTTTTACATTTGATCTGTAATGTTTGTCTTTACCAGGATCCACCAGAAACATCCTCGGTCTGAACCTGGTCCCAGCTGTGAGTCCCTCAGGAGTCACATGTCTAAGGACGCACCAATGAACTTCAGGACAGAGCCGTGAGTCACATCTTTGTGTTATGGGATATAATAATGACATTATAGGTATTAAAGCACTGCTTGATATTATAAGATCTGGAAGTGAGCTGCAACTACCACATAATCACCTCCGAGACACTAAACATCTTTAGTAAATGTGAGTTAAGAGACGCTGCAGGTGAAGAGGACAGAAAAGAAGACTTTACACATCTCAGTTTGAAACTTCTTTTGTAGTCTACTTCCATAAATGTAAAGAAATGTAAACGTTTTTTATAAGGCATTTTTGATTAAAAAGTTTCACATTTGAGACATTTTGATCTGGAAAAATGGTCAGAACCAAATGATTTGCTTCATTTTGTTTTTGTAAACATACAGAGGGAATTTTGGATTTCTGATTTACTGGATCTGTCTTAAAAGGTGGTGTAAAAATTCAAATTTACTTAAATTCCTGGAGTCAAAACTTAAAAGAAATCCAGCTTGGAATTAGATATCAACAAATCCTTGTGTACGATTCGTCAAAATCATGTTAAGTCCAAGTTTTGTAAAGTTTGGTGTGTGTAGGTGCTACTTTAGGCTGATCTTTGTGTCTCTGTGGGAGAAAACATTTACAGAAAAGGTCTTTGAAGTTACAATGTTCCAGAGAAATCTATGAACTTGATTTAATGAAATAATAAAACATCTTTAGGTGCAGATTGGGCAATGTTGTTATTGATTTTCTGTTGAGAGAGAAAAATGACAAAAAAAAAACAATTTTAAGTCTTTAGTGAATTTTTTTGTAGTGTTTGGTTGAATATTTCAGAATTTCAAGGACATAGAGTCAGACAAGTGGAGTTCCATGATTGTTATTGTGTTGGTGGGTGTGGTCAATGTCCAGAGAGGGGAGGAGCCACTGTGCAGCAGCCTCACAGCAGGAGGATACAGGCTGTTGCTCAGTCTGGTGCTTCTGGTCTGTTTGGACCTGTACCTTCTCCCTGAGGGCAGCAGGTGGAGCAGGTGTGGAGCTGGTGGTGTGGCTCATGCAGGAGGTTGTGCTCTCTCTTCAGACAGCGGCTGGTGTAGATGGGACTGATCTCTGGGAGAGAAGTCCAAGCTGTTTTTACCTCACTTTGGAAAACCAAACTAAAAATCCATAGGTCAGATCAGAACTGATGGCACAGTTGTAGAAGTTCACCATCAGCGTTCTGGGGATGTTGGTGCTCCTCAGTTTCTCTGGCTGTTCTAGTGTTTACTTCAACTATTTCAGTTTAGAGAGTAAATGTGTGATTCATCTAAATTGTCTTCTAAATCAGTGTTTTTAGTCAATAATTATTTTTCCACTGTTTATTAAATCCACCAGACTCGAGCACAAACCAGAATCTTCTGCAGAATTCCCCAGCTGTGAGTCCTTCAGGAGTGACTGGTCTATGGAACTTCCATATAATTTGGCATCAGAGCTGTAAGTGTTTATTGGGGAAAAAAAGGAGAAAAAACAAAAACAAAAAACATTCATTTATTCATTTTCTACCGCTTTTTCCCTCTCGGGTTCGTGGGTGACTGAAGCCTATCCTAGTGACTTTGGGCCTTAGGCGGGGTACACCCTGGCCAACTCGTCGCATATATGTGTGTGTGTTTTTTTGAGACGTTAGTAGAAACAAAGAAGTACAAGTGCTGCCCGGTGGTGGAGTGGTTAAGGTGGCAGCACATATGCCAGGCTCCACGTACAGCCGGCCGCAGTGTCGAGAGTTTGAATCCCAGCTACGACAATTTACTGCATGTCTTCCCTACTCTCTCTTACCCATTCCATGCTGAGCTGTGCTGTCCAATAAAGCCTACAGGCCAAAAAAAACTTTAAAAAAGAAGTACAAATAAGTACATGTCAGCAAAAAAATAAAATCAAATAAAAAAGTTTTTTTTATTCAAATTCGAAAAGGAGTGGGAAGAAGAAAACTTTTTGAATCCCACCCCTGTCTTAAACTAAAGTATCCAAAGACAAAACCATAAAATTAAATTCCAGTCTCAAATAGAACTGTTTGAAATAATCACGTTTAACACTAAATAAACATGAGTCATGCCATTATTATAAGTAATAGTTAGAAAATTGAAAAGACATACCAGCAATGGTAAGGAAACAATGAACAACAATGGTAATAATAAATGTTAAATCAGTCTCTTTGACAGAGTGGAGCAGCCGGGTCCAGAGGTCTCCAGTGGTCAGCACCATCAGACACAGCTGGACTCCATATTTAAGGTCTGTCATTTACTAAAGTCAGATTAAAGAGTCTGACTGCATTAGTGTTGTTTATAATGTGTTCTGGAGCAGCTTCTGGAGAAGGACATCTTCACTTTTGTCCAGAAGGAGCTGAAGAAGCTCCACAAGGTTCTGAGTACGGATTACCCAGAATGCTTACAGCCTCTGAAGGATGAAGATGAAGAGCAGAGGAGCAGCAGTGAGGCTGTTCTGAAGATCACACTGACCTTCCTGAGGAGGATGAAGCAGAAGGAGCTGGCTGAGCGTCTGTGGAGCAGTAGGACCATTTAACACATTTAACAAGGTGTTCA
Source organism: Eucyclogobius newberryi (assembly GCF_026437365.1). Taxonomy (NCBI): domain Eukaryota; kingdom Metazoa; phylum Chordata; class Actinopteri; order Gobiiformes; family Gobiidae; genus Eucyclogobius; species Eucyclogobius newberryi. The sequence goes on from NW_027315892.1 coordinate 51,166, forward strand.
CCTCATTTTATATTCTCTGAGACTCAGGGTTGTGTCTGTTGTCTTCATTCAGGGACTTATTCTGGAGTTTGTCAGCGTAAACTGAAGTGTAACCTGCAGCAGAAGTTTGAGTGTGTGTTTGAGGGCATCGCTAAAGCAGGAAACCCCACCCTTCTGAAGCAGATCTACACAGAGCTCTACATCACAGAGGGAGGGTCTTCAGAGGTCAACCAGGAACATGAGGTCAGACACATGGAAACAGCCTCCAGGAAACCAGGCCCAGCAGAGACCGCCATCACATGTGAAGACATCTTTAAAGGCCCAGCTGACACAGATGGACCAATCAGAACAGTGCTGACAAAGGGCGTGGCTGGCATCGGGAAAACAGTGCTCACTCAGAAGTTCAGTCTGGACTGGGCTGAAGGCAAAGCCAACCAGGACATACAGCTGCTGTTCCCGTTCACTTTCAGAGCACTCAATGTGCTGAAGGAGAGAAGCTTCAGCTTGATGACACTTGTTCATCACTTCTTTAGTCAAACACAAGCAGAACTCTGCAGCTTTGAAGACCTCCAGGTGCTCTTCATCTTTGATGGTCTGGACGAGTGCAGACTTTCTCTGGACTTCACCAAAACCAAGGCCCTGACTGACCCCTCAGAGTCTGTCTCAGTGGACGTGCTGCTGGTAAACCTCATCAGGGGGAGCCTGCTTCCCTCCGCTCGCCTCTGGATAACCACACGACCCGCGGCAGCCAATCAGATCCCTGCTGAGTGCGTCTCCATGGTGACAGAGGTCAGAGGGTTCACTGACCCACAGAAGGAGCTGTACTTCAGGAAGAGGTTCAGAGACCAGGCCGACACAATCATCTCCCACATCAAGACGTCCAGAAGCCTCCACATTATGTGCCACATGCCAGTCTTCTGCTGGATCACTGCCACAGTCCTGGAGCATGTGTTGAAAAGCAGAGAGAGAGAAGAGCTGCCCAAGACCCTGACTCAGATGTACATCCACTTCCTTGTGGTTCAGGCCAAAGTCAAGAACATCAAGTATGAAGGAGGATCTGAGACAGACCCACACTGGACTCCAGAGACCAGGAAGATGGTGGAGTCTCTGGGAAAACTGGCCTTTGAGCAGCTGCAGAAAGGAAACCTGATCTTCTACGAGAGTGACCTGAGCGAGTGTGGACTGGACACTGCAGCGGCCTCAGTGTACTCTGGAGTGTTCACAGAGGTCTTCAGAGAGGAGCCAGGCCTGTACCAGGACAAGGTCTACTGCTTCATCCATCTGAGTGTGCAGGAGTTTCTGGCTGCTCTTCACGTCCATCTGACCTTCATCAAAACTGGGATCAACCTGCTGTCAAAGAAAACACAGAAGTCAACAATACTTAGTGTGAAAAGAAAACTAAAGCACCTTCACCAGACAGCTGTGGACCAGGCCTTACAGAGTCCAAATGGACACCTGGACTTGCTCCTTCGCTTCCTATTGGGTCTTTCACTGTCGACCAATCAGGGCCTTCTACAAGGTCTAGTGGCACAGACAGGAAGTAGCTCCCAGACCAATCAGAATACAGCTGAGTACATCAAGACGAAGCTGAGTGAGGATGTGTCTGCAGAGAGGAGCATCAACCTGCTCCACTGTCTGAATGAACTGAATGAGCGTTCTCTGGTCGAGCAGATCCAACAGTACCTGACTTCAGGACGTCTGTCTGAAGGTGGACTGTCTCCTGCTCAGTGGTCAGCTCTGGCCTTCATCTTATTATCATCTGAAGAAGATCTGGACCAGTTTGAGCTGAAGAAATACTCTGCTTCAGAGGAAGCTCTCCTGAGGCTGCTGCCAGTGGTCAAAGCCTCCAACAAAGCTCTGTGAGTAACCTTTATTTAACAGAGAATGCTTTGATTCAACTTCTACATAAACAATGCTGTCTCTCTCCAGACTGAGCAGCTGTAACCTGTCAGAGAGAAGCTGTGAAGCTCTGTCCTCAGTCCTCAGCTCCCAGTCCTCTAGTCTGAGAGTCCTGGACATCAGTGACAATGACTTGAAGGACTCAGGGCTGAAGATGTTTTCTGCTGGACTGAAGAGTCCTCACTGTAAACTGGAACAGCTCAGGTCAGAAACACATACACTGGTTTTGGTTTTACTATGTATTTATATTATTGTAATATTATTTACTCTGTAGTAATATAATCTGGATTACTGTTTCATTTTTGAACCCAAAATAACCATTGATATCGACACACAAAATTTAAAGGAATAATATAGGATTTTTTGCCGATTTGAGAACTCAAGCGACTTTTAGTCCCTTTTTGAAAAGGAACACAACAGCCTCACTGCTACATGTGCGTTTGTTTATTAGTGCAACGGATCGCATCATCTCTCGTCTCAGCAGATTTGCGTCTCTTCTGAGCTCGAACACAGTCTTCCTCTGCCGTCCTTCAGCCTGTACTCTGAAGGATCTCACTAAACACACACCGGCATATCAACCACACATGCACAGCCAGGGAAACATGCTGCTATGCTGGGAAGAGGCTGCAGGTGTGCGTTAGGATGAAAGGGATGATTGATATGTGGAAGGACTAATCGACTGTCCACGCCACGAGCAAATGAGACTCAGATTTGGGGCCAAAAAAGCCTCCATAATTCCTTTAAATAATGATAAATAGCCTTTTTTATATTTAATGTTAATGTTATGGACATTTGCAAGAATGAATACATTTTGTAGGTTAACACAGGAATCTACATTTACAACTGTATTTGAAGATTTTCAAATCTTGTTTAAGACTAATGCATGAATAAAAAATATTTCCTTTTTCTCTGCATCATCTCGATTCTCCTGAAATCATTCCTCTTTTCTCTCAAGCTGCAGGTTTAGAACGACTGTGATCTTTACAACATTGACAAACAGATTTATCTTAAAATATAACACACTTTCACAAACCTCTCTTCCACGTAACATGCAGAAGCTATTTTTAAATGGAGATGTTCATCACAAATTCACTCTAAGAGGAACTCATAAACTATATGAACCACAGTAAGAAACACTTTAAAATCCATGTGTGTTTCAGTCTCGGGGGGTTTACTTTGTGGAATGGGTTAACTGAGGAAATTAAAAAAGGTTTAAATTGAATACTGCTTAATGGACTTTTTCAAGAAGAGGCAATAAAAAAAGTACTGGGAGGAGAGCGAGTGATGCCTTCTACAGTGAGTGTGTAGATGAGGAGAGGAGGAGAGGAGGAGGTAAGAGGAGGGGAGGAGGAGGAAAGGTTATTGAGAGTTCAGGCCTGTCCTTGTCTTGTGTCATTGTACGTTGTTGTATGTTGTTGTAAATTGTAGGTATTGTACAATACTATTGCTGTAATAATCTGTGAGTGGATTTGTGAGAGTTGGACTTCTAAAAAGTGAAAGCTTCCATCATCCCCCTTTTCAAACCAGACAGTTTCTCTGTATGTGTAAGTGCTGGAAGAATGTGTTGTAAACTATGTCATATGCAGGTTTGAAATAACTCAAACTAACTAAAGGCCAACGCACACCAGGACGCTCTGCTGTGTGGCATTATGGGCACCTCCATTACTTACCATGAGCGTGCACACACTGGGCACACCCCGTGCTAAGATTGGAAGTTGTTGAATTCCGATGTCTTCAATAAATACAGATAGATCTTTAATCTGAGACTGACTGAAGCAATGCTAATAACGTGGAAGAGAAGGACGAGAGCCACAGCAGCTGCAGAGAGAGCTCCAGCTCCTCTCCTGCTCTCTCCGTGCACAGAAAACTCTCATCTCTCACTAAAGTTATAACTAACCTGCTCAATCCACCGTCTTCCTCAACCTCTTTTTCATTGTACATTAAACTCATATTCAATGAGCCCCAGAGTTGTTTAAAGCCTTTTTAAGAGCTGTGACGCGGGCGAACTGTGTGTGTTGACATGTGTGCTTTAATGCACCAGACATGGGTGTGCGGTGGCCTTAAGAGATTGTACTCTCAATGGGACTTTCCTCGTTAAATAAAAGTTAAATCAATAAAGTGAACATGTGTCCTCTTCCAGACTGAGCAGCTGTGACCTGTCAGAGAGAAGCTGTGAAGCTCTGTCCTCAGTCCTCAGCTCCCAGTCCTCTAGTCTGAGAGTCCTGGACCTCAGTCACAATGACTTGAAGGACTCAGGCCTGAAGATGTTGTCTTCTGGACTGAAGAGTCCTCACTGTAAACTGGAACAGCTCAGGTCAGAAACACATACACTGGTTTGTACAATGTACTTATATTATTTTAATACTATTTACTATGTACTAATATATTCTGGATTACTGCTTCTAGACATTTTATAACCCATAATAACACAAAATGGGTTAGGGTTGGTAATAATTATATATATATTTTTTAATGTTTAATGTTTCATTTGCGAGAATGAATACATATTGTATCTACATTTACAACTGTATTTGAAGATTTTAAAATCTACTTTAAAACTAATGCATGAATTCTAAATATTTTCTCTTCATCATCTCGATTCTCTCTGAAATCATTCCTCTTTTCTCTCGAGCTGCAGGTTTAGAATCGTGTAGAAAAACAAAGTCATGTTTAATCGCAGGGCGTTCCACACGTGGAACTTTGGACTTTTTATTTCTTTATTCTGTTTTGTCCACATCTGATAAAAGGGACTCAAGCTGTTTGATATGCTGTTTTTCAAAATAAAGCACTTATTTTCAGTCAAATCAATCATTTCGGGAAGAATCAGGCTCAGTCTTTACAAAGTAAAAAATTACCTTTAAATAAAATGAAAAATTAATTGTACTTTTATATGGATTCCGCCTGGATATTTTTGCTTTATTACAAGTCCCTAAAACAATTTTTTAGTGAAAGTATCTTCAGCTTTTATGAGAGAGATGCTCATTTTAGAGTGAATCAGCCGATCCTCCAGAAACCAGCTTTACTCATTTATATACAAAGAAAATCTAGGCGGAATTAAAAATTAGAATTCCTCTGTCCAGAGCTTGTTTCTACTTATAATTAGAGTAAAACAGACATCAGAGTCTAAAACAACAATGAGCTTTTTCCCGTGAGTGTTTGCGGGTGACTGAAGCCTGTCCCAGTGACTTTGGGCCTAAAAAAAAAAAATATATATATATATATATATATATATATATATATATATATATATATATATATATATATATATATATATATATATATATATATATATATATATGTATGTATATACAGTGAGGACTGAGGAGTCCTCACTGTAAACTGGAACAACTCAGGTCAGAGGGTTTAATATTATTCACTTTTATTACATAACTTCTTGGCAGTTACATTGGAAAATAACAACATACATTGATATAAAGATAGATAACTTGTTATTTGTGTAATTTGGATTAAATGTTACTAATTCCTTGACTGATTAGAATAACATGTGTCCTCAGACTGTCAGGTTGTTTTGTCTCAGAGGAAGGCTGTTCTTCTCTGACCTCAGCTCTGAGGTCCAGCCCCTCCCGTCTGAGAGAACTGGACCTGAGCTACAACCATCCAGGAGACACAGGAGTAAAGCTCCTGTCTGCTCTACAGGAGGACCCCCACTGCACACTGGACACTCTCAAGTATGGACCTGTTCTCACCTAAGAATGCTTTTTACAGATTAATATCTGTATAATATAATAAGTGTGTTCACTATGGTATGGACCAGTTTAGTTCAGTTAGGTCTGTCTACTGGAGCAAATGTTGTTTTAACGTGAAATAAAAGACCACAGACCAGGAAATAACAGACAGGATTAACTAACAATATTTAACATGAAAATACCATTTTATTTACTTTACTACATACTCCTTGAAAGAGACCTTACGCCTGGGACTTTGGACTTTTTCTTTCCTTATTCCATTTTGTCCACATCTGATAAAAGGGACTCTAAAGCTGCTTGATGTGCTGTACTAGATGTGTCCCACTTATTTTCAGTCAAATCAATCATTCTGGGAAGAATCAGGGTCAGTTTATTCTCCAAACTCAGAAATAAACAAATTTCCTAAAATAAAATTAAAAATGGTAATACTTTTATATACATTCCACCTGGGCATTTATTTTCTTTAAAAGTCCCTAAAACTAATTTATAATTAATTTACCATCTGCTTTTAAAAATAATTGTCAAAACTCAACAAAAGCTCAAACTCAGACATCCTCCAACTCCAGCTTTACTTATTCATATATTTAACAAAGAAAACCTTGGCAGAATTTAAAATCTGATTTCTTCTGTGCAGAGCTTGTTTCTACTTTTAATTAGAGTAAATCAGCTTCACAAAAGCTCCAGCCGATTGTTTGTGCTCCAAAGGTTCAGGAACAGCTTCAGTTTGAATAGATCAATACGAGCGTGATGTCAGAATATTAATGAGCACTACAAATGTCCCGTATGTCAGACCTAAACTCTCAGGCCCTCAGGCATTTTACATGGGAAAAAGGCAGAATAACGGCAAAACAACAAACAGCTAAATATATCTGCTTATCCTAGAATAAAAGTCGTTTGTTAAACAGTCTCATTATTGTTCTGTCAACATTCATTTTTGTTTCTAGGTTTTTTCAAACTTGGCTTTAGTGTAAGAGTTACATTTCAGTTTTGTATCAATTCTTGTGCCAAGCGACTTGGACTCAGTTTCAGTGACTGTGTTGTCCAGCTTCACGAGTGAGTGGCTGAGTGTGTCTGAACTCAAATCAAGAATTCATTATTTTGTCTTTCCTGTGTCTAAAACCAACATTTGTCACTTCACCAGTGATAAAAACAGTTTGGGCTCAGTCGTCCTCTTCAGTGCTGTTTAAAGACCAACAATGGCAGCATCATCAGCAGATTTAATAAGTGAGCAGTTTCTTCTGCAGCAGCTCTGTGTGGGCCGTTTGTGTGTCTCCCTCGTTTAGCAGAGAAAGGACTAGAACAATCCACTAATCCACTCGACCCACAAATATACATCTCCAACATTTCATATCTCACAAAAACATGACACACTTTTTATTTGCCATCTTTGTGCAAAAGTGATTTAAATCACTGTGGGTCACTTTGGGCCCCATGTGTCACTGGGTTACTGTGGGCCCCATTGGTAACTGTGGGCCCCTTTGGTCAATGTTGGCCCCTTTGGTCAATGTTGGCCCTGTGGTTCACCGTGGGTCCTGTGGGTCACTGCTGGCCCCGTGGGTCACTGTGGGCTCCGTGGCTCACTGTGGGTCCCAGTGGTCACTGAGGGCCCTGTTGGTCACTGTGGGTCCCGTGGGTTACTGTGGACCCCGTGGCTCACTGGTGGTCCCTGTGGTCACTGAGGGCCCCGTGGGTCACTGTGGGCCCCTTTAGTCACTGTGGGCCCCTTTAGTCACTGTTGGCCCCGTGGGTCACTGTGGGCCCCGTGGGTCAATGTCAGTCATCAGGTCATTGTGGGTCACTGTGGGTCCCGTGGGTGACTGTGGATCCCGTGAGTCACTATGGGACCCTTGCGTAACTGTGGGCCCTGTGGGTCACTGTGAGTCCCGTGGGTCACTATGGGACACTTGGGTCACTGGGCCCCATAGGTCACTGTGGGCCCCTTTAGTCACTGTTGGCCCCGTGGGTCAATGTGAGTCATCGGGTCATTGTGGGTCACTGTGGGTCCCGTGGGTGACTGTGGATCCCGTGAGTCACTATGGGACCCTTGCGTCACTGTGGGCCCTGTGGGTCATTGTGAGTCCCGTGGTTCACTATGGGCCACTTGGGTCACTGGGCCCCATAGGTCACTCTGGGCCCCTTTGGTCAATATTGGCCCCGTGGGTCACTGTGGGTCACGTGGGTCACTATGGGCCCCGTGGGTCATTGTTTGTCCCAGTGGGTCACTGTGGGCCCTAGGGTCTCTATGGTTTCCGTGAGTCACTGTGGGCCCGTGGGTCATTGTAAGTCACCGTGTCATTGTGGGTCCTGTGGGTCAATGTGAATACCGTTGGTCACTATGGGACCCTTGCTTGTGGGTCCTGTGGGTCACTCTGGGTCCTGGTGGTCACTTCTTGTCACTGTGGGTCCCTTGGGTCACTGTTAACCCCGTGGGTCTCTATGGGACCCTTGCGTCACTGTGGGCCCTGTGAGTCTCTTGGGTCACTGTGGGTCAGAGTGGGCCCCTTGGGTCACTGTGGGCCCCGTGGGTCACTGTGGGCCCCTTTGGTCACTGTGGGGCTCAGTGTGTCACTGTGGATCCCGTGTGTCACTGTGGGCCCCGTGAGTCACTGTGGGCCCCCGTGTGTCACTGTGGGTCCCGATGGGTCACGATGGGTCACTGGGCCTGCATGGGTCACTGTGGTCCGCATGGCTCACTGTGGGCCCCTTTGGTCATATTTGGCCCTGTGGGTCACTGTTGGCCCCGTGGGTCAGTGAGGGCCCCGTGGGTCAGTGAGGGCCGAGTGGTCTGGGCCATGTGGGTCACTGTGGGCCCTTTTGGTCAATATTGGCTCCATGGGTCACTGTGGGTCCCTTTGGTCACTTTGGGCCCCGTGGGTCACAGTTGGCCCCGTGGGTCAGTGAGGGCCCCGTGGGTCAGTGAGGGCCGAGGGGTCTGGGCCATGTGGGTCACTGTGGGCCCATTTGGTCAATATTGGCTCCATGGGTCACTGTGGGTCCCGTGCGTCATTCTAGGCCCAGTGTGTCACTGTGGGCCCTGTGGGTCACTGTGGGCCCATTTGGTCAATATTGGCCCCGTCGGTCACTTTGGGTCCCGTGGGTCATTCTGGGCCTGTGTGCCACTGTGGGTCCCGTGGGTCACGGTGGGTCACTGGGCCCGCAGGGGTCACTGTGGCCCGCATGGCCCACTTTGGGCCCCATTGGTCATATTTGGCCCCGTGGGTCACTGTGGGCCCCTTGGGTCAGTGAGGGCCCCTTGGGTCAGTGAGGGCCCCGTGGGTCAGTGAGGGCCGAGTGATCGGGGCCATTTGAGTCACTGTGGGCCCATTTGGTTAATATTTGCCCCATGGGTCACTGTGGGTCCCGTGGGTTACTGTGGGCCCCCGTGAGTCACTGTGGGCCCCCGTGAGTCACTGTGGGCCCCCGTGGGTAACTGTGGGCCCCCGTGAGTCACTGTGGGCCCCCGTGAGTCACTGTGGGCCCCGTTGGTCACTGTAGGCCCAGTGACTCAAAGTGGGTCACTGGGCCGTGTGGTTCCCTTTGGTCAATGTTGGCCCCGTGGGTCACTGTGGGCCCCTGTAAGTCACTTTGGGCCCCCGTGTGTCACTGTGGGTCCCGTGGGTCACGGTGGGTCACTGTGGCCCGCATGGCTCACTTTGGTAACCTGTGGTCATATTTGGCCCCGTGGGTCACTGTGGGCCACTTGGGTCAGTGAGGGCCCCGTGGTCAGTGAGGGCCGAGTGATCTGGGCCATATGAGTCACTGTGGGCCCATTTGGGTACTATTGGCCCCATGGGTCACTGTGGGTCCCGTGGGTTACTGTGGGCCCCGTGGGTCACTGTGGTTGCCTTTGGTCACTGTGGGTCCCGTGCGTCACTTTGTGCCCTGTGTGTCACTGTTGGCCCCCGTGTGTCACTGTTGGCCCCGTGGGTCATGGTGGGTCGCTGGGCCCTGTGGGTTACTGTGGGCCCCGTTGGTCACTGTAGGCCCAGTGGGTCAAGGCGGGTCACTGGGCCCTGTGGGTCACTGTGGTTCTCTTTGGTCAATGTTGGCCCCGTGGGTCAATGTGGGTCCTGTGGGTCACTGTGGGCCCCGTGGGTCAGTGAAGGCCCAGTGGTCTGGGCCATGTGGGTCACTGTGGGCCCATTTGGTCAATATTGGCCCCGTGGGTCACTGTGGGTCCCGTGGGTCATTCTGGGCCCTGTGTGTCACTGTGGGCCCCCGTGAGTCACTGTGCGCCCCTGTGTGTCACTGTGGGTCCCTTGGGTCACGGTGGGTCACTGTGACCCACATGGCTCACTTTGGGCCCCTTTGGTCATATATTTGGCCCCTCGGGTCACTGTGGGTCCATTGTGTCTGGTAGGGCCCCTTGGGTCACTGTAGGTCCTGTGGGTCACTGTGGGCCTCGTGGGTCAGTAAGGGCCCAGTGGTCTGGGCCATGTGGATCACTGTTGGCCCATTTGGTCAATATTGGCCCTGTGGGTCCCTGTGGGTCCCGTTGATTACTGTGGGCCCCGTGAGTCCCTTGGGTTAATGTAGGTCCCGTGGGTTCCCTTTGGTCAATGTTGGCCCCGTGGGTCACTGCAGTTCCCTTTGGTCAATATTGGCCCCTGGGGTCACCGTGGGTCACTGTTGGCCCCGTTGGTCATTGTGGGTCCCTCTGGGCCCTGTGTGTCACTGTGGACGCAGGTTTGTTACAGTGGGCCCCGTGGGTCAAGGTGGGTCACTATACCCTATGGGTCACTGTGGGCCCCTTTGGTCAATGTTGGCCTCGTGGGTCCCGTTGGTCACTGTGGGCCCTGTGAATCCCTTTGGTCACTGTGGGTCCCTCGGATCACTGTGGGCCCCGTGGGTCACTATGGGAACCCTTGCGTCACTGTAGGCCCCGTGGGTCACTGTGGGTCCCATGGGTCACTGTGGGCCCCGTGGGTCACTGTTGGTCCCGTTTGTCACTCTGGGCTCTGTGAGTCTCTTGGGTCACTGTGGGCCCCGTGGGTCACTATGGGAACCCTTGCGTCACAGTAGGTCCCGTGGGTCACTGTGGGTCCCATGGGTCACTGTGGGCCCCGTGGGTCTCTGTTGGTCCCGTTTGTCACTCTGGGCTCTGTGAGTCTCTTGGGTCACTGTGGGTCCCGTGCGTCACTATGGGCCCCGTGGTTCAGAGTGGGCCCCTTGGGTCACTGTGGGACCCGTGGTTCACTGTGGTCCCCGTGGGTCACGGTGGGCCCCGTGGGTCACGGTGGGACACTGTGGCCCGCATGGGTCACTGTGGGACCCATTTGGTCAATATTGGACCCGTGGGTCACTCTGGGCCCTGTGTGTCACTATTGGCCCCTATGAGTCACTGTGGGCCCCCGTGTGTCACTGTGGGTCCCGTGGGTCAAATTTGGCCCCGTGAGTCACTTTGGGTCCCGTGGGTCAGTGAGGGCCCAGTGGTCTGGGCCATTTGGGTCACTGTAGGCCCATTTGGTCAATATTGGCCCCGTGGGTCACTGTGGGTCCCGTGGGTCACTCTGGGCCCTGTGTGTCACAGTGGGCCCCCTTGAGTCACTGTGGGCCCCTTGTGTCACTGTTGGTCCCGTGGGTCATGGTGTGTCACTTAGCCCTTAGGGTCACTGTGGGCCCCGTGGGTTACTGTGGGCCCAGTGAGTCCCTTGGGTCACTGTGGGTCCAGTGGGTTCCCTTTGGTCAATGTTGGCCCTGTGGGTCACTGTGGTTCCCTTTGGTCAATGTTGGCCCCTGGGGTTACTGTGGGTCCCGTGGGTCAATGTGTGCCCTTTGGTTCACTGTGGGTCCCGTGGGTCCCTGGGCCCCATGGGTCACTGTGGGCCCCGTGGGTCAAGGTGGGTCACTGTGCCCTATGGGTCACTGTGGTTCCCTTTGGTTCATGTTGGCCCAGTGGTCTGCGCCATGTGGGTCACTGTAGGCCCCTTTAGTCGATGTTGGCCTCGTGGGTCACTTTGGGTCCCGTGGGTTACTGTGGGCCCCGTGGGTCACTGTGGGTCCCTTTGGTCAATGTAGGCCCCGTTGGTCAATGTTGGCCCCAAGGGTCACTGTGGGTCACTGTGGGGCACGTTGATCACTGTGGGTCCCGTGGGTCACTTTAGGTCCCGTGGGCCAATATGGGCCCCTTGGCCCATTGGGTCAATGTGGGCCCTGTGGATAACTGTGGGTCACTGGGTAACTGCGGGCCTTGTGGGTAACTGTGGGCCCCGTGGGTCAATCTGGGCCCAGTGGGTCCCTGTGGGCCCAAACGGGTCACTGTTGGTCATTGTTGGCCCCATGGGTCACTCTGGGGCCTGTGGCTCACTGCGTCACTGTGTGGCCTCTGGGTCACTGTGGGCACCGTAAGTCACTCTGGGCCCCGTAGGTCACTGTGGGTCCCGTGGGTCACTGGGTCATCGTGTGCCCCTGTCGGTATATTTGGGTCACTGTGGGTCCCGTGTGTCACTGGGCCCTATCGGTCACTGTGGGCCCCTTTGGTCACTTTGGGCCCCTTTGGTCACTCTGGGCCCCCTGGGTCACTGGGCCCTATCGGTCACTGTGGGCCCCTTTGGTCACTGTGGGACCCTTTGGTCAATTTGGGCCCCATGGGACACTTTGGGTACCTTGGGTTACTTAGGGCCCTCTGGGCCACTGCGGGTCCCGTGGGTCACTATGTCATGTGGGCCCAGTGGGTCACTGTAGGTCCCGTGGCTCACTGTGGGCCCCGTGGGTCACTGGGCCCTATCGGTCACTGTGGGCCCCTTTGGTCACTGTGGGCCCCTTTGGTCACTGTGGTCCCCTTTGGTCAATTTGGGCCCCATGGGTCACTCTGGGCCCCCTCGGTCACTGGGCCCTATCGGTCACTGTGGGTCCCGTGGGTCACTGTGAGTCCCTTGGGTCACTGTGGCTCCCATGGGTCACTCTCAGCCCCTTGGTCACTGGGTCATTGTGTGCCCGTGTCGGTAACTTTGGGTCACTGTGGGTCCTGTGGGTCCTTGTGGGTCACTGCTGGTCACTGTGGGTCCCTTGAGTCACTGGGCCCTATCGGTCACTGTGGGCCCCTTTGGTCACTGTGGGCCCCTTTGGTCACTGTGGGCCCCTTTGGTCACTGTGGGCCCCTTTTGTCACTGTGGGTCCCTTTGGTCATTGTGGGTCCCTTTGGTCATTGATGGCCCCCTGGGTCACTGGGCCCTATCGGTCACTGTGGGCCCCTTTGGTCACTGTGGGCCCCTTTTGTCACTCTGGGCCCCCTGGGTCCCAGGGCCTTATTGGTCACTGTGGGCCCCTTTGGTCACTGTGGGCTCCTTTGGTCACTGTTGGCCCCTTTCGTCACTCTGGGCCCCCTGGGTCACTGGGCCCTATCGGTCACTGTGGGCCCCTTTGGTCACTGTGGGCATCTTTGGTCACTTAGGGCCCCGTGGGTCACTTTGGGCCCCATGGGACACTTTGGGTACCTTGGGTTACTTAGGGCCCTCTGGGCCACTGCGGGTCCCGTGGGTCACTATGTCATGTGGGCCCAGTGGGTCACTGTAGGTCCCGTGGCTCACTGTGGGCCCCGTGGGTCACTGGGCCGTATCGGTCACTGTGGGCCCCTTTGGTCACTGTGGGCCCCTTTGGTCACTGTGGTCCCCTTTGGTCAATTTGGGCCCCATGGGTCACTCTGGGCCCCCTCGGTCACTGGGCCCTATCGGTCACTGTGGGTCCCGTGGGTCACCGTGAGTCCCGTAGGTCACTGTGGGTCCCATGGGTCACTCTGAGCCCCTTGGGTCATTGGGTCATCGTGTGCCCTGTGACTCACCGTCGGTTACTGTGGGCCCCGTGAGTCACTGTGGTTGCCTTTGGTCACTGTGGGTCCCGTGGGTCACTCTGGGCCCCTTTGGTCACTCTGGGCCCCCTGGGTCACTGGGCCCTATCGGTCACTGTGGGCCCCTTTGGTCACTGTGGGCCCCTTTGGTCACTGTGGGCCCCTTTGGTCACTCTGGGCCCCCCGGGTCACTGGGCCCTATCGGTCACTGTGGGTCCCGTGGGTCACTGTGAGTCCCGTAGGTCACTGTGGGTCCCGTGGGTCACTATGGGAACCCTTGCGTCACAGTAGGTCCCGTGGGTCACTTTGGGTCCCATGGGTCACTGTGGGCCCCGTGGGTCACTGTTGGTCCCGTTTGTCACTCTGGGCTCTGTGAGTCTCTTGGGTCACTGTGGGTCCCGTGTGTCACTGTGGGTCCCGTGGGTCAAATTTGGCCCCGTGAGTCACTTTGGGCCCCGTGGGTCAGTGAGGGCCCAGTGGTCTGGGCCATTTGGGTCACTGTGGGTCCCGTGGGTAACTCTGGATCCTGTGTGTCACAGTGGGCCCCCTTGAGTCACTGTAGGCCCCGTGTGTCACTGTTGGTCCCGTGGGTCATGGTGGGTCACTTAGCCCTTAGGGTCACTGTGGGCCCCGTTGGTCACTGTAGGCCCAGTGGGTCAAGGTGGGTCACTGGGCCCTTTGGGTCACTGTTGTTCACTTTGGTCAATGTTGGCCCTGTGGGTCAATGTGGGTCCTTTTGGGTCACTATACGTCCTTTGGGTCACTGTGGGCCCCGTTGGTCACTGTGGGGCCCAGTGTGTCACTGTGGGTCCAGTGGGTCACTCTGGGCCCTGTTTGTCACTGTGGGCCCCCGTTTGTCACTCTGGGCCCCGTGGGTCATGGTGGGTCACTGGGCCCTGTGGGTCACTGTGGGCCCCGTGGGTCGATATGGGCCCAGTGGTCTGGGCCATGTGGGTCACTGTGACCCCATTTAGTTAATATTGGCCCCTTGGGTCACTGTGGGTCCCGTGGGTCATTCTGGGCCCTGTGTGTCACTGTGGGCCCTGTCTGTCACTGTGGGCCCCAGTGAGTCACTGTGGGCCCCCGTGTATCACGGTGGGTACCTGGGCCCGCATGGGTCACTGTGGCCCGCATGGCTCACTTTGGGCCCCTTGGGTCAGTGAGGGCTGAGTGATCTGGGCCATGTGAGTCACTGTGGGCCCATTTGGTTAATATTGGCCCCATGGGTCACTGTGGGTCCCGTGGGTTACTGTGGGCCCCCGTGGGTCACTGTGGTTGCCTTTGGTCACTGTGGGTCCCGTGGGTCACTCTGGGCCCTGTGTGTCACTGTGGGCCCCTGTGTGTCACTGTGATCCCCGTGGGTCATGGTGGGACACTGGGCCCTGTGGGTCACTGTGGGCCCCGCTGGTCACTGTAGGCCCAGTGGGTCAAGGTGGGTCACTTTGCCCTATGGGTCACTGTTGTTCCCTTTGGTCAATATTGGCCGTGTGGGTCAATCTGGGCCCTTGGGTCAAAGTAGGTTCTGTGGGTCACTGTGGGCCCCATTGGTCAATGAGGGCCCAGTGGTCTGGGCCATTTGGGTCACTGTGGATCCCTTGGGTCACTGTGGGTCCTGTGGGTCACTCTGGGTCCCGTTGGTCACTTCTGGTCACTGTGGGTCCCTTGGGTAACTGTGGGCCCCGTGGGTCCCATGGGTCACTGTGGGCCCCGTGGGTCACTGTTGGTCCCGTTTGTCACTGTGGAACCTGTGAGTCTCTTGGGTCACTGTGGGTCCCGTGGTTTACTGTGAGTCCCGTGGGTCACTGTGTGCACCGTGGTTCAGAGTGGGCCCCTTGGGTAACTGTGGGACCCGTGGGTCACTGTGGACCCCGTGGGTCACTGTGGACTCCGTGGGTCACTGTGGGCCCCGTTGGTCACTGTGGGCCCCGTGGGTCAAAGTAGGTCCCGTGGGTCACTGTGGGCGTCACTGGGTCAGTGAGGGCCCAGTGATCTGGGCCATGTGGGTCACTGTGGGCCCCTTTGGTCAATGTTGGCCTTGTGGGTCCTGTGGGTTAATGTGGGCCCCGTGGGTCACTGTGGATCCCGTTGGTCACTCTGGGTCCCATGGGTCACTCTAGGTCCCGTTGGTCACTTCTGGTCACTGTGGGTCCCTTGGGTCACTGTGGGCCCCATGGGTCACTATGGAACCCTTGCGTCAGTGTGGGCCCCATGGGTCACTGTGGGTCCCATGGGTCACTGTGGGCCCCGTGGGTCACTGTTGGTCCCGTTTGTCACTGTGGGCCCTGTGAGGCTCTTGGGTCACTGTGGGTCCCGTGGGTCCCGTGGGTCCCGTGGGTCACTGTGGGTCACGTGGATCAATGTTGGCCCCGTGGTTCAGAGTGGGCCCCTTAGGTCACTGTGGGCCCGTTGGGTCACTGTGGGCCTCTTGGGTCACTGTGGGCCCCGTTGGTCAATGTGGCCCCTTTGGTCACTGTGGGGCCCAGTGTGTCACGGTGGGTCACTGTGGGTCCCGTGGGTGACTGTGGGCCCCGTGGTTCAGAGTGGGCCCCTTGGGTTACTGTGGGCCCCGTGGGTCACTGTGGGTCCCATGGGTCACTGTGGGCCCCGTGGGTCACGGTGGGTCACTGTGGCCCGCATGGGTCACTGTGGGCCCCTTTGGTCAAATTTTTCCCCGTTGGTTACTGTGGGCCCCGTGGGACACTGTGGGTCCCATGGGTCACTCTGGCCCGCATGGGTCACTGTGGGCCCCTTTGGTCAAATTTTGCCCCGTTGGTCACTGTGGGCCCTGTGGGTTAGTGAGGGCCCATAGGTCTGGGCCATGTTGGTCAATGTGGACCCATTTGGTCAATATTGGCCCCGTGGATCACTGTGGGTCCCGTGGGTTACTGTGGGCCCAGTGAGTCCCTTGGGTCACTGTGGGTCCAGTGGGTTCCCTTTGGTCAATGTTGGCCCTGTGGGTCACTGTGGTTCCCTTTGGTCAATGTTGGCCCCTGGGGTTACTGTGGGACCCGTGGGTCAATATTTGCCCTGTGGTTCACTGTGGGTCCCGTGGGTCCCTGGGCCCCATGGGTCACTGTGGGCCCCGTGGGTCAAGGTGGGTCACTGTGCCCTATGGGTCACTGTGGTTCCCTTTGGTTAATGTTGGCCCAGTGGTCTGCGCTTTGTGGGTCACTGTAGGCCCCTTTGGTCAATGTTGGCCTCGTGGGTCACTGTGGGCCCCGTGGGTCACTGTGGGTCCCTTTGGTCAATGTAGGCCCCGTGGGTCACTGTGGGTCACTATGGGCCCTGTGAGTCAAAGTGGGTCACTGGGCCCTGCTGGTCACTGTGTTTCCCTTTGGTCAATGTAGGCCCCGTTGGTCAATGTTGGCCCCAAGGGTCACTGTGGGTCACTGTGGGGCACGTTGGTCACTGTGGGTCCCATGGGTCACTTTAGGTCCCGTGGGTTAAAGGGTCATGTGGGCCCCGTGGGTCACTCTTGGCCCAGTGGGTCCCTGTGGGCCCAAACGGGTCACTGTTGGTCATTGTGGGCCCCATGGGTCACTCTGGGGCCTGTGGCTCACTGCGTCACTGTGTGGCCTCTGGGTCACTGTGGGCACCGTAAGTCACTCTGGGCCCCGTAGGTCACTGTGGGTCCCGTGGGTCACTGGGTCATCGTGTGCCCCTGTCGGTATATTTGGGTCACTCTGGGTCCCGTGTGTCCCGTGGGTCCTTGTGGGTCACTGCTGGTCACTGTGGGTCCTTTGAGTCACTGGGCCCTATCGGTCACTGTGGGCTCCTTTGGTCACTTTGGGCCCCTTTGGTCACTCTGGGCCCGCTGGGTCACTGGGCCCTATCGGTCACTGTGGGCCCCTTTGGTCACTGTGGGCCCCTTTGGTCACTCTGGGCCCCCTGGGTCACTGGGCCCTATCGGTCACTGTGGGCCCCTTTGGTCACTGTGGGCCCCTTTGGTCACTGTGGGCCCCTTTGGTCACTGTGGGCCCCTTTGGTCACTTTGGGCCCCCTGGGTCACAGGGCCTTATCGGTCACTGTGGGCCCCTTTGGTCACTGTGGGCTCCTTTGGTCACTGTTGGCCCCTTTCGTTACTCTGGGCCCCCTGGGTCACCGGGCCCTATCGGTCACTGTGGGCCCCTTTGGCCACTGTGGGCACCTTTGGTCACTTAGGGCCCCGTGGGTCACTTTGGGCCCCATGGGACACTTTGGGTACCTTGGGTTACTTAGGGCCCTCTGGGCCACTGTGGGCCCCGTGGGTCACTGTGGGTCCAGTGGATCATTGCGGGTCCCGTGGGTCACTATGTCATGTGGGCCCAGTGGGTCACTGTAGGTCCCGTGGCTCACTGTGGGCCCCGTGGGTCACTGGGCCCTATCGGTCACTGTGGGCCCCTTTGGTCACTGTGGGCCCCTTTGGTCACTGTGGTTGCCTTTGGTCACTGTGGGTCCCGTGGGTCACTCTGGGCACCTTTGGTCACTCTGGGCCCCCTGGGTCACTGGGCCCTATCGGTCACTGTGGGTCCCGTGGATCACTGTGAGTCCCGTAGGTCACTGTGGGTCCCATGGGTCACTCTGAGCCCCTTGGGTCACTGGGTCATCGTGTGCCCTGTGACTCACCGTGGGTCACTCTGGGCCCCGTGGGTCACTGTGGGCTCCTTTGGTCACTGTTGGCCCCTTTCGTTACTCTGGGCCCCCTGGGTCACCGGGCCCTATCGGTCACTGTGGGCCCCTTTGGTCACTGTGGTTGCCTTTGGTCACTGTGGGCCCCCTGGGTCACTGTGGGCCCCTTTGGTCACTGTGGGCCCCTTTGGTCACTGTAATAAAAAGAGACTAAATATGTATTTGTTTTTTCCTCTGATAAAAGTGAGTTTCAGATGATTTGCCTCTTTGTTTGAAACAGGACATTTGTCAGACTAAAACATCAAAGTCACACTTACAGATCTAAATGATGTCTCCACATTGAAGGGCGTGTACCACAGGTTGAGAACCTCTGTCAGCTTCTACAGAACAAACCTTTCATCTCACATGAAGTGAAAATCCTCTGTGAAAAACACTGATGTGTGTGTTTCTTTCAGACTGAGGCCCAAAGGAGAACGATGGATGAATCCCATCTGGAGATGTAAGTCTGACTTAAGTCATTTCACACTGGTTAGTTTTAGGATGTTATTTCTGACACAAACAGCACTTTAATACTACACATGATTCTTATGATTGAACAGACTTTACTGTTGTTTTCTCATTGGCTCTCTCTCTTCTGTGGGCGTGGCCTCAGACTGTGTCCATCACTGAACACAGAGTTATTAAGACACTGACACAGACACAGCTGTTTGACTCAGCACAGGACTGTCTACACACAAGCACAAGTGACTGTGGATTCATATAGAGACATTTGGAAGGAGAAAGTGTGTGTCATGAAGCACTGAGGAGTGAAGCAATGTGTGTAGTGACCTCACACTGAGCTTTACTTTGTCCACTGCACCAACAAACTACTGACAATTCAACTCTTACTCTCGACATGTCATGAAACACACTGGATTGGTGCAACTAATAAATATAGAAATGAGAATCATAATTAAATCCTGTACATTTGAAGAGTAAATAGAGTCAAATCCTGATAAAGTGTGTGTCCACATGTTGAGACGCACAGGGGACTAACTGCTGCTGTGTTGTGTCTTCTCTCCATCAGATTTCGGTGATCTCACTCTGGATCCAAACACAGCTCACAGAAAACTCAAACTGTCTGACAACAACAAGAAGGTGACACATGTGAGAGAGAAGCAGCTGTATCCACATCATCAGGACAGATTTGATGACTGGGAACAGCTTCTGTGTGACACTGGTCTGACTGGTCGCTGTTACTGGGAGGTCCAGTGGAGTGGAAGTGTTTATATATCAGTGTCTTACAGAGGAATCAGAAGGAAAGGAAACAGTAATGACAGTTGGTTTGGATGGAATGATCAGTCCTGGAGTCTGTTCTGTTCTAAAAATGGTTTCTCTGTTCATCATAATAAAGAACACACCTTCCTCCCTCAGTCCTTGTCCTCCTCTTGTGGGACAGTAGCAGTGTTTGTGGACTGTCCTGCTGGCTCTCTGTCCTTCTACACAGTCTCCTCTGAGCGACTGATCCTCCTCCACACCTTCAACACCACATTCACTCACTCTCTGGTCCCTGGGTTTGGGGTCTGCTCTTGTGACTCCTCAGTGTCTCTGTGCGCTCCGACAGACTCGCTCTAATGTGTGTGAAATAAAACAAATCTGTACAAACTTCAGACACTTATTTGAGAAGAAAACAAACTTCAGACATCGGCCTCTGTTTTGAACAAATCACTGTTTGAATCAAATATGATCTTTACAAAATAATAAAGCACAATATTCAGTGAGTGAAGAGTTTTTTTTGTTCACATCTGATACAAACATTGAAAACACATTTGTATTGATCCTATTATTCATTTCCTCATGTTTGTTTTTAGACTCTTTTATGTCATTTGTTCATTATTACCCACATTAGCAAAGTATTTGTTGAATTCATTTGCTGTGTCTTTTGAGTTTCTGATCACTATGAGATCCTTCTAAAATAACTTTGAATATCTTGTTTGTTTGATGTTTTTATTAAATGATTTATCACTTTCCATGTCTTTTGCATATTGTGTCTCTGTTGTTCAAGTCACTTATGATAATATTCATTCTCACTGTTTCTAATTATACTTATTAGTTGAGTTTTGTGTTTTTTACATCTATTTTCTGCCTCTTTTGTTCTCTGCGTTACAAGTTCTTTATATAGTACTTTTTC
Organism: Eucyclogobius newberryi; assembly: GCF_026437365.1. Taxonomy (NCBI): domain Eukaryota; kingdom Metazoa; phylum Chordata; class Actinopteri; order Gobiiformes; family Gobiidae; genus Eucyclogobius; species Eucyclogobius newberryi. Next base: position 71,315 of record NW_027315892.1, read on the forward strand.
TTCTTTTCACATGTGTTTTCTATTCCTTTGGTTTTCCATGGCTTTGTTTTATAAATCTCCTTTATCTTGATTTGTTGCAGGACAGTTGTTATGATGCAGCTCAATAAATCTGTGCAGGAAAGCATCATGTGCCACATCCACGTCTGTAGTTGAGTCACTTTCACTCCATCTTTGAGCACAAAGATCCTTCTGGAATGTTTCCATGTTTTCTGCCTTCTAAGTTTAGAGTGAGTCTGTGTCTGATTTCTCTTCCTAAAGACATTTTGAAACACTGTAAATACGGGCAGGTGGTCACTTATATCACAAATGAACAGAGCCCTCCAAATGTTTCCTTCTGTTCTGTCAGTAAAAGTATGATCTATCAGTGTTGGCGTTTGCCTTGTTATCGGGCTTCTCTTATTGACATGGAATTGATCAAATCTGAGCTTGTTTTCAGTTGAAGTGGATTTACCAAGTCTAGATTAAAGTCTCCACCTGCTATTTGGACTTTGTCTGTGCCCGTCTTATTCAACATTTCTTCCATTTTCTCTTTAAAGGTGGTCACATTTGTTCCCGGTGGTCGACACACACAACTAAGCATTACATGTTTTAAACTTCACTTTCCACCGTGACACTTTCCAAAACATGATCAATAATGTGTGACGTCTGTTTTGCAGTCGTACTTCTTAATGTTTGATCCGTACACGAGGCCACTATTGTTCCTATTTGTTGTCTAAAAGTCAGAACTTGGAGATTGACTTGTGCCACTTTGTGCTTCTGAAGCCACGTCTGTGATACGGCGTCACATTCAGTTTGTTCAAAGACTTCAGAACATGTTTTATAGAGGAGAGTTTTTCCAGAGGCTTCTGCTGTTAAAGTGTGTGACTGACAAAGGCCCTTGAGGATCGACTCTGGTGTTCAATGGTTCCTCCCAGTAATATTCACATTTCATTTACAGATTGTTCTAGCAGTTTGTTTCAGGCTCAATGTCATTCTCAGTATCAGACGTCCTGTGTTCAGTCTGTGAAGAGACATGGACATTAGTCCCATTTATCATTTGATGCATGTTGTTTTCTTCTGTCTTTAGTCCATTGTCCTCAGTGTCTCTGTCCTCTGTGTCTCTGCCCTCTGTGTCTCTGTCCTCAGTGTCTCTGTCCTCAGTGTCTCTGTCCTCAGTGTCTCTGTTCTGTTGTGTGTTCACAAGTTTCACTTTTATTTATTAAATGAACTCAACAAATCTAAGATAAGTTTCTGTATTCCTCAAGAGGAGCTTCATAATGAACTCAACAAAATGCCATTTTACAAAACTCATAAAGAGTCAGATCAGGTTCATTTTTATCTTCTGATATATTTATAAACTAGTTTATTATGAACAAGGTCAAGATGGGAAAAAAGTCAAAACTCATTTTCTAAAAAACAGTTTGAACTTTGAGTTTTAATGGTGTTGTTTATTTGAGCTCATTCATTGGTCACTGCAGCTCAGCCTCAGTCCTGCTCTCAGTGACCAAAACTCTCACTGGTTTAGTTCACTTTGTGTTTGGGTCCACAATCTGGGACTGAAGAGCTGTGGATGTTCCAAAACCACACTATATATTTAAACACGACAACGTCCTCAACGTGACAGAAAAGCAAATACATCAACACGTTTGTGGACTGTCCTACTTAGTGTTGGAATATCTCACCACACAGAGTTTAATCGCTCTGCTTACAGTTCAAGGTAATAGTGTTATACATGTATGACAAAAATACTGGTCTGATTCCTGCAGCTTTCTATCCATGTATCAGTCAAAGACACCTGATGCTCTTAGCTTTAATTACCTCAAAAAAGGACTTTTCCACCAATTATACTTTAGCACTGACTTATTGATTAATCTATGAAGTTGTTGGATTATGTATCATATTCTGAAAACCATGTCATCCAACATGCACTCTGGGGTGGTGAGCATCTTAAGACTATATTTGTGATCTTGTGAAACACTTTAGATGTAACAAATCGCGATTATAAGTTTATTGCTCATAACGCAGCTGGCTTTGATAACCACTTACTGTTGGAATATTTCACCACACAGAGTTGAATTCCTCTGCTTACAGTTAAAGGTAGTATTTTTGTACATGTAAAACAAAACAAAATTCAAACAATGCTGGTCTGATTGTTATACCTCAGGCTGGCGGCGAGACGAGAGCTCTTAGCGAGCACCGCGCACAACATGTCTGAATGAAGCATAATAAGCTTAACATTTACGCCCGGGAGTGTTAGCTGCAGGTGAGGGCGGTGAGGTGGCGTCCATGCCCCATTTACTAAGAGGCGGACTCCGGACCGGAGACGAGCTCCGTCTCGTCCAGAACCTCTGACGTGAAACTTTGGAGTGAACAGTGTGCGGCCCTGAGCAGCCTCAGTTAGAGATGAGCAGGTTTGAAGCTCTCTCTCCCTCTCCAAACACATGCAGCCCGTGCATCATCATGTGTGAGATCAATCGTGACTCGTGAGGTCTGTTTTACTTTGACTTCTTAACGTGCAATGAGAGGAACGTTAAGGTTTATGCATGTTAGGTCCATCAGCCAATCACATCGCAGCATTGTTTCATGCAGGAGTCCAGTGTGTGACGTTCTGATCAGAACAAACATTTACATTCTAATTCACTTTTAATAGAGCAATAAAACATTTCAATTTATTTAAAAAGCACCATTAGACTATATGTTATAAATTATAATAAATTGATAGTGTAAAATAACCAGACATATTATAATTAGGTCTGTTATACAATAATATTATATATTTTTATATCAAAGTGGCGAAGTTGCAGAAACGCAGTCTCTTCACTACAGCTGGGTTTGGACCTTCACTTCTCGTTCTGTTCATTCTCTGGGAATTACATTTTTGTACTGTGCAGTTTTATGAGCGTTATCAAGCAATGCTTATGCCATTTGTTTAATTTAATATAACTTGTTTTGTCACTTTGGCAAGAAGGAACAGTTGGGAGCAGTAAAAGATAAATTAGTAATGAAAACTATTACTTTTACATTTTCAGTTAAATAGAGAATGTACATTTTAACTTATATCAATTATGTCTTATTTGTAGTTCTGCTGATGTTTGGTCAGTTTGTACTAGACCTTCCTTGTGTCATGTTATGATGAGTGAACGCTATTGCAGTCCATTCCACCATGTTAAGTGGTGATTGCTTTAATTGTCTAATAAGAACATTAGTTATTAATGTTAATTAGTATTAACAAATACACTGTGGCCCTCCAGTGGTTCATAGTTCTGTATGATATTTAACTTGGTATTCAACAAATAGATGTTCAACAAATGTATGTTTTAGGTACATTTATTTTGTTATGAAAACAATTTGACCATAATTATATTTCATAGCCAGTATTGTATTGAGTATTTAAGTACACTAATGTATTACTAACTGGCTTTAGTCATTTTAGTCATCTGGCACAGTTTCATCTCATCATTTTATAGCATTAAAACCTCAACATTTTACTCTTACTCTAGTAAGTTTAGTAACTTTCGGCTGGACCACATTAAAATGCACCAGAACACACAAAAAAGATCAGAAAATCTGGCTGTAGACCCTTAGAGCCCACAAATACGCCCAAAAACATATCTGGGAGGTGTGTTATTTGTACAGGGAGTAGAGGTGATGTCAGCAGAATACCAAGTTGCATTGTGGGATTTAAGTTATCAATATTTGAGCTCGTGAGGTGCTGAGAATAAACCTAGATGGCAAACGGATGCCCTGGCGTTTTATTGCACTTTGTTTGCGTTGAAGAAAGTTCCCATATGTGAATTGTTCAGTGACAATGGCAATAAAACTGATTCTGATGACATGGTGAGCGGCCCCCAAAAATGTTTTCGCTTAGGGCCCCCTGAAGACTTGGGCCGGCCCTGCCTCCGCCGCCTCGCCGCCACGCCGGAACGCTCCCGCCGCCCGGCAGCCCACGCCACAGACACTCCGTGCTCAACGCCTCGCGCTCGCAGCTGCAGCAGATGTTTGCCAAACTCATGAACAAGAACAACAGCTAATGCAGGAACGGCGGACTGTGGAAGGGTCCCGGACTGTGGAAGGGTCCCGGACTGTGGAAGGGTCCCGGACTGTGGAAGGGTCCCGGACTGTGGAAGGGTCCCGGACTGTGGAAGGGTCCCGGACTGTGGAAGGGTCCCAGACTCTGGAAGGGTCCCGGGACGCAGCGGCAAACAAGCAAAGCCAAAACGCGCACAGCAAATATTCAACACGCAACTGCACCGACGTCACCCAGAGTCGTCAGCCGGCTCGTTACGACAGGAAGAGAGTTAGAGCCATAAATCTGGCTTTATGGAAATATTATATTATATCTTATCTTCATTGCCAGTTTAAGTAACAAATGCCTCATATGGTTGTTAGTGGACATTATCTTAATACTTTAGTAAGTGTTTTATGAAAGACCTAATACCGTAATTAATAACTTGCATACCAATTACCACTTGGTTAGCAATTAAAATTTGGTCCTTAAATTAAAGAGTTACCAAAGTATTTATATATCTGGCATATTTTTCGGTTTTAATTATTATCTATGTTGAAACAAAACAAATGTTGGGTTTTGAAACAATCTGGTTAAATTACATAGTTCCAATGAACAGAAAAAAATGTTGAATATTTTTTTGAATATAATATAATGTCATTTAATATTCTATTTTATTTTATGTTTCAACTGTCTGTGTTTAAATCCAGTCACCTCAAAGTAAAACCTGAGATTCTTGGTCCTCAGACATTGAGCTGAATCCACAGAGATGATGGAGTTTGTTGGGACAAACCTGTTCAGTCCGGTCGGGCCGAGACTCAAACCAATGATCTTCTGTAAAACTACAACACAGATTAAATATAACATAATTAATAAAACTGGACTGACTTCTCCTGTCGTAATGTTCTGGCTGATGCTTTAAAGACCTGAGAGAGAGTCCGGCTCTAGTGAGGATATATTTCATCGTTTACATGTCCGTGACTGTCGACCCTGTGACGTATTCAGAGTTTCGGGGTTCAAGCACCGTCCCTACTCTTTAGCATTTTATAATTCACAAAACAACACGCACAATAATTCTATTTATTTAAAGACGTTTCCTTTTATGTCGCGATAGACGGATATATCGGGCCAATATTTACACTTTTTGGCCTTAAATATTCAGCAGAGGAATGACGTAAAGCTTCATTTTGACACTTTATTGCTTTATTGTTATTGACCGGTTGTAAAAAAGGGTTGTGAATGTACAAAAAAAATTCTATTGATATAATTTTTCGTTATTATAATCTGTTTTATGTAGATCAGTGCACGGCAGAGGCAGTTATTGAGCTTTTAGTCATTTAAATCTCACATTATAAAAATCAGCATCGGTCATTGACGATCTGGACTTTTTTTTTTAAGGGACATCACTTTATTTCTGACCCCACGACGTTGCATTCATGCCACAAAACCCGCTAGCGTCTTGAAATTAGCTTTGCTGCGTTTTCTTTTACTCCATGCAGCTCCGTTGCCAGCAGGGGGCGCTTGTCTCCTTCTATTGTGGCCGAGTTGAAGAACAGAAATGTACATTAGACCCCGAGTTGTCCAAGGCCGCTCTGCGTCTGCGTCCCAGGACTGACCACGAGCCGAGCGTCCATCACCGCCGCTCAGTACCAAACGCCGAGGAGGAAAGTCCCAAAAAACGAGGAACTCTTTCATGCAATAAACTCCTGAAACGGCCGCCGCGCGAAGCTTGAAGTTGCACACGCCGTAAAGTCGACGGGAGGTGAAAACGCGAGAGCGAAAACGAACTGCGACGAAGGAGGAGCGGACTTCTGCCAGACTGTTACACAAATATATAGCCTTTTTTTTTTTTTTCGTCAGATGTGAAAACGTGTCTCGAGGAATGCAGGTCGTCCTCGAAAAACTGTTTGAAGTCTGTGTTCCAACGCGAAAATCACTCGAGCAATATGTGTTTTTTTTCTTTTTTTTTACGTCACTCGAATGCATCGCTTCTTTGACACGAGCTCGAAACACACACAAAGCGAATGTGAAAAGGGAAGTACGGTGGCCCGAAGGAGCACACACGGGGAAAAGCAAAAACAAAAAACCTGTTCTTTTGACTTTCAAACTGAACAAAACCATATTTAACATCTGATACGAACATTTTATTGCTAAATATATGACGTAGTGTAGAGACATGTATCTAAAGTGGTGGCCGTAGTTCAGATGGTAGAATTGTTGGAGAAGGCGTGGCACACTGTTGTTGTGTCCTTGGGCGGGGCGCTTCACTTTGCTGATGAATGGCTGAATGAGCAGGTGATCGTTGGAGGTCACAAAAGATGCAATTCTCCGTCAGTCTGCCCCAGGACAGCTGTGACTGTAACGAACGAGTGAATGAATTACACACTTTTTTATTACATTTAACATTTACATTTAAATATGGACAAAATATTATATACACAATGTTAAATGGGATAAATATTAATGAATGGTGCTAAGAAAATAACAAAAATCACCTGTTATTTATGAGTTCAGAGGTGAATTCTACAGCCATATTGGTTTCAGGCTTATATTTTGGAATCCATAGTGAAACAGTTCAACTTTTATGATTTGTCGACAGATATTTAGCTGTGTCCGTTTTTCTAGAGGTCAAAAAGGGAAACAAAAACTGAAACACTAGAATGGAATACAAAAGAGTTAACTGTGAATCCAAAATGCGTTCTCATATTATAGAGCCATTTGCCGGTTTTATGAATAGAATCTAAACTATGGCGTATACATATTGTAAATTGTAAAAAAAGAAAAGAATCGTCTTCCAAAATATTGAGTTGTTTTGGCAAAAGTCCACGCTTTTTTTTGAACTTTATCACTTTATTTGTAAGTCGCAGGTTGCAACGTCTGTAAAACACATCCGTAGTAGGATATTTGCACAAGAAAATGATAATGTAAAACAAACTCGTTATGACGCATTATAATGTATTATTTTTATTATTAGATTAGGGACAATATAAGGGAGTAAATGAGAAATATTGATATCATTTTTAATATATATTTTTTAATTGTAAATGTTTTTATTATTTTTATTTAATCTCCATTTTTGTCATTAATGTTATTTCTTTCATCATATAATTCATCTTCTTTTATTTTCTTTTATTCTATTTATGGATTGTTTGAAATTTTTTAGGTGTATTTTTCATTTGTTTGGAATATTTTTTTCAACACAAGCAGTTTTGATCTTTGTTTCTAAAAGTTAAAGTCACTGAAAGTCTTTAGCTCTTGAGTAGAAAAGGACCGTGAACCGGAGACTGAGAAGCGCTTAAACTTATTTCTTTATTTTTTGAATCAAGGGCTTTTGTCTTGAACGTGAATGAAACGTTTTGTCCGTGTCCAGAACATTGGGATCAGAAAGTAATGAGTAATCCAGGCCCAAAGAACTAGTGGACTTCAGTCAAATGTGCTGTTCTTCACATGTTTTTACTCTCAAATCGCTGTTAATATTCATTATATTCATCGTATTCATACACTACGTCTAAAAAGTGGAAGACAATGCAACACTAGATGCTAATTTCAATGAAAATTCACTTAAGACAAGTTACTACTGCGTGAAATATATTCCTTGTTGCTTCGGTTGTTCCTTGTTGTGGCCCGTGAACGTCAGGCTGTTAGCCCGTTAGCTTCTAGCCATTAGCTGCTAGCCGTTAGCCGCCAGCTGTTAGCCGTTAGCTCAGGCGGGTGTTTGGAGCTCCTCACTGTTACTTTTTCTCAAAGGGCTACATTCAAATATGCACCGCTCGTCCATCCAACCGTCCATCCGATGCTGCTTCTGACCGAGTTCAAACCACCGCGCGAATGTACCGCGAGCTGCTAACGTTTACTTTGCACGCTTTGTTTACACGCCACGCGCTGAGGTTCAGATTGGATGGTGGAGCGTTTTCAGTCAGCAGGCCGTGTCCATGATCCACAGGGGCTTTACAAGACTCTCCGGGTTCACCACAAACGGTCAAACCAGAGGATTCCCCGTCACCGCCTTTGTGTGTGTTACCAAAATAAAATGGTAAAACTGAAGTGCACGAATGAGAGATACGTTTCTATTGGTGGAAAGGGAGAAACCAGTGACTCTTGTTTCCATACAAAACCAAATAATACTCGGATTCTATTTGGTGTTAATGATTTTGGAGTAGATTGGGGGAATGGGGGACTTTCAGTGTTGCAACGCAAGTAGATACAGAAGAAAAGAACTGAAAACACTCTTAATAGAGAAAAAAAACTCTTATAAACAAAACTCCTATGGACAGAACCTCTCATATTCTTAATAGGGAATAGAGAGAAAATTTAAATTTAAATTGAAAAACAAAAAGATAAATAAAATAAAAAGACAAAAATAAGCTAACATAAGACAAAAATAATACTAATCATAGACATACACTTGGTCTAACAAACATATGCACCGAAACAAAAATATTAATTCTGGAAAATTGACTTTTGAATTGAATTTTAACTGAGGATTGATTTCAATGCCTTGTCACTATTGCAAATATCAAAACGTTGGTATTGATTGTCTGTCACAACCATGAATGGACTTAGACATGTCAAAAACTAAATCATGCTACAATTTCCTTCATTATTTGTAATCATTGAGATTAAGAACCTCCTAATTAAAAGAACAGATGAAGAGTGAACATCAGGAGAGTTTGTAGCTCTCTGTAGTGTCTCAGAGCTGAGGTTCTGGACACGGCCCGTTTGACCACGATTTAAACAAAAACGCCGCGTCCGACTGGAAACGTCTGTGATTCCTTTGTAAATATTTCAAGACATATTTTTATTGTATTTGTTTTAATTATTCGAGGCAGTGTAAAGTCAGAAGACGATTGAATTTTCCTGTTCTGGAAAGTTTGTATGAATCGCCCGCTGCCCTTGACAAGGGAATGACATTGTTCCCATAATGTTATCGCCTCATTACTGACAGATTACACAATATTCCAATATTCCAACAGATTACACAATATTCCAACAGAAATCCTGGTTGCATCCGCGTGGTTCCTTCCTCTAAATGGTTCCTCTAGCGGTGATTCTGCAGCCCATAGTTCCCCTCCCCGCGCACCACGTGATTGTTCTGACCAATCAGTGCAGTGGGCTCGAGTGGACCAAAACAAAAGGATTAAAAACTGTTGGATTTCGAATTGAGAAAAGGTTGATGTAAATAGACAACAATTTCCACAAAATCCAACCTTTCAGAAAGCTGTAGGTCCCTGTCAACCTTTGCGCTATGGATTTTAATTTTTATTTCTTTGCTGTAGTACCACCACCTGGCCTATAGTCCAACTCGCGACAGGGGGTCGGAGACATACTTTTGCAATCATCTTTCTCCACTTTATATGATAATTTTTTTGCCACTTTCAGCACATTTGCGGATTCCATTCACATTTGCTGAGCTACCCACACTGCATTGTACATTATTCTTCTGTATATGAACGCCCCGTGTAAATTCAAGGCAATAAGAGCAAGGTTGGGTGTCACTTTTCACTTGTAAAATACATGTAAGCATTTCTTTTCTACCACATGTATCACTGTACAGTAACTGCTTGTATAATTTCAGGCTTAAAAAAACGCATGTATTTGAAACATTTTTGTAAACCCGGCGATAAAGCGTGTACAGAGCTGTAGAAAGCCATGTCCGGAGTGGCAGTAAGCGCTGAATCGCATGTTTGTACAGGCCGTTTGTGAATATCTCCGGAGGGAAACACTTGAACACATCGACTGCGTGCTGTCAAGAAGAAACTGCAATGCATTTTTTGTGCCTTTTATATCAATGTATGTAATCTAGACAATCTTTACGAGCTCGTGTACAACCAAACTACGATGAAATAAACAGATTTGGGGCAAATACAATGTTTGTTCATCGGTTTGTTTTATGTTGGCAGCGTGGTTCTTCTGTTTCCTGCCTCTCAGTGTGGTTTAAACTCTTGATCCTTCCAAAACCCTCATGTCTCTCTCTGTGCCATGGTGAAGGAATGTGTTGTGTGGGTGTATGAATGTATGTCAAGCTTTTGTGCGAATCCAATGTTGTTCAAAGTTCTTCACATTTCGTCCTCAGTTGTCTAATACTTCTCTCCATCACCCAGGCGGCGGTGGCGGTGTCTCCCACAGAGAAGACACCCTCTCCCACGTCGCCAGACTATCGCACCAAAGGCCTGGACGACGAGAAGCAGCACTTCCACATCCTGCCTCAGCTCCAGGCTAAACGCGCCGACTTCCTCACCGTGGTGCTCACCGGGACGTTACCGGCGCGCCGCAGCTTTGCCGCTCCGGAAGACGTCCCAGAAGCTCCGGGTCCACGCGACGACGACGTGACGAAGAGCGAGTCCAACAGCGAGGCCAGCCAGAAGAGCACGGAGAGGAGCCAGGAGGCGGCCCACTCCACGCTCATGGCAGAGGACCAGAAGGGGCCCAAGGTTTGTAAGAGGCATCTTCTGCATTTAGACAGGTATTGTGCTGTTGCGACTGAACAGTTGCCTCCGAGTTTCAGTCAAAGATCTCTGTCCAGGTTAATAGGGGGATTCGTCAGCAGGGTCAGTATATCGTGTGTCAGGGAAATGAACCTTAACCCCAATGCTTGAATTTATCAGTTCACTTTATTTTGTGAAGCGCATTGTCATAAATTCTCGCACACCTTTGATTTGAACTAAGATAGACTCCGATGCCTTGCCGAGGTTGTGTTCTTCCCAAGATATGTTTTGGTCCAGTCTTGGGTGTCATTTGTTTCTTTGTCTCCTTCTTGTCCTCTTGCCATCAATTTATCCTTCCAGAACATAGGTACAGAGGTTTTGGGCCCTGGTAATATGGCCAAAGTACTGTAGTTTCCTTTTCCTTACGGTTGATATTAGCTCCTGCTCTGCCCCCATTTCCTTCAAGACTATCTCATTTGTTCTGTGGGCAGTCCATATGATCCTGTGATCCTCAGCACTGTCAGTCTATAGCATGAAGTTAGGAATGCTGCCAGTCTCTGGATGTAGTCAGCATGTTGTAGGCCGTATTGATCTCGCTGCCCTCAGTCAGGCTCTGATCTCATGAGCTCCATCTGCCGTTTGTTCAATAATCGCACACATGTATTTAAATGTTCCACTTCCTCGAGTACCACATCTTGTCATTTGAGGATAAGCTGCTCTGGATCTCTGGTAGCTACGTGATTTTTGTTTTCTCTGTGCGGATTTTGAGCTGGAATTTCCTTCCCTGCCCATACCTGCCTGTCAATACCTGATCCTGGCAGATCTCAGAAGCTAAGCACATCAGGGCCTGGTTAGTGCTTGGATTGATTAAATCAATCCAACCTTTTTTAGCAAGTTCTGGAGTCCTTCTGGTGATGTCGGCAGCTCATGTGAAAACTCAAGCATGTAGACAAACAAATAAGGAAAATCTGCAAGGCCCCGTTCTCGCTCAATCAGTGAATGGAACTGTGACTGTTGGAAAACATATTGAATAGTGCTGAATCTAAATGAGGATGTTTCATTTAGGTTTCAGGTGCAGAGAACGACCAGGATTTGGAGGATGCTTCCAAAACGCTAGTGTTGTTCTCTCCGGGCGACACGCGTAAGTCTCCATCGGGCGGAGACACAGGTCTGGAGCCGGAGCTGGCCACGGCCTGTGCTCTCACGCCCCGAAACGAGCGCATGTTGGTGGGTGAGGCGCTGCTGCTCGAACCCCCTGAAACCGGACGTCTCTCCCCGGCTCTGAGGTCCGATCTGCGGCCCTCCACGCCCATCGCCCCGGCCTCTCCGCCCTTCACCAAAGTGGAGCGAACGTTCATCCACATTGCGGAGACGTCGCACCTCAACGTCATGTCTTCCAACGGACACTCGGCCAAAGACACGGAGGTCATGGCCATTCTGAACCACACGGGAGACGAGGAACAGCCCAAGCTCGACACGAGTCCAGAGCCCATTCCTGCAGAGAATGGACCAGCGTTAGAAGTCCAGTCTGTGACCTTTGTGCTGGACCCAACACAGACACAGGTAAGGAACGAATACTATGCTATGATAAACTGTAGAAGTAAGATGGACAGAAAGGCACATGTATATTGAATTAAAGCGTCCGTCCACATGAAGAGATCTCAGTTATTATATTTTTTTGCGATCTGTTCCAAGCGTACTTACAGCCACTGCAAAATTTTGACAGTTTATGTTGCAAAGGCCACGAAATGACCACGAAAGGGCGCTGAAAGTCAGTATGAGAGTTGACCAGAACAGAGGAAATATACCATCTAGAAAAAATACATCGAAGCACCCAAGGCAGTTTTTAGAGTTTTTAGATCACAGTCTTTTGAAATGATGTTTATTTGTTTTGCTGCTTGTTCTAGTCACTTTTTGAAATGTTGCGCTTCCACTGTTGACCTGCGTTCACTACTGTCCACAACCTCTGAGGAGATGGACCAAATCATGGACAGAACAACGCAGTGGATTCTTCCATGTGGATTAGTTTACACCTTGAATATATAAAGCATAAACTTACCATTTTCTTTGATGACATTATAATCAAATCCATGATGCCCTCGTATCACATACAACAATTATTTAAAAAAAGCGTGGTTCAAAACCTTGGGACAGGATGACATCCGTCTCTAAAACGTTAGTTTGATATGGACTACATTTTTGATTATGATCTAAAAGAGACATTATGCTATTACTATATAATTGACAATTTAATTAATGCAAGAATATTTAATGGCGGTACGTATAAAATTTGTACTAATTGTTTTGGGGTATTTAAGTCATAGTTCTGCTTCCTGTCATTATTAGTGCGTTTAGCTTCTGCAGAACATCAACAGTCAGTAGATTTGGAATAATATCCCAATTTTCAACGTTTCATATTGCCCCAAACGCAAATGACAGTATTCTTTTACAGGAGTCTACAAAGTTAGAAGAGGCAGTGAGTCGCCCTTCAGAGGAGCCGAGCGCGGTGAAACAGGCGGCGGAGGACAGACCTAAACCTCGGAGCAGGATCCCGGTGCTGGTCTCGGAGGAGGACTCCGGCTCGGAGCGTTCCTCTTCGGTGTCGGCCCGGGCGCGTCTCCAGCGGAGGGCCAGGCAGATGGGGCTGGCCAGGATGGTGGTGGAGAAGCAGCAGGGCCGATGGATGGGCCGCAGGAGGGGGCTCTCGGGGACCTCGTCTTCACTTTCCTCTGGGGACGAAGAAAAGCGCAACAACGCTTCAGAGGACGACCACAGCAGAGGTAGGAGAGGCATCTTTATGGAATACAAGCTTTGGCAAAAAGAGAGTCCCTTTTACAGCCAAAGTGGACGCAGAATTAGCCCGGGTAATTTTGGCACTCCCTGGGCATTTGTTTTTACACCAGAAACTCTTCCAACAGAGGTCAAATGCAGAGGACAAATCTGTCTACGGGGACAATAAAGTTCACCTTAGATGGAACGCTCTGTGCCCTTGTGTAGAGAGCTGAAGGTCACTATGTCCTGTGCTCACTAAACATTTACAGCTCGTCCGTCACTCGAATTCAAACTGATTGGGGGAAGCCAGCCTGTTATGCTGCTCCCACAGCTTGGAACTCCAGTCTGAAGTGAAGTTGTGTGAGCTGGTGTCACGGAGGGGTTTTCACTCCATTTGAAAAACATAGAAAGCAAATCTAATGAAAATAGACAGCGCTTGTAAATGTAGTTCTCCTTTTCAATCTTTTATACTGTTTAGTGTAGATGTGTAATGTCTTTTCTACTTCTCAACGGGTTCTTTCCCTGTTCAATAAAGGTTAATAAATAAAGCAGTTAACAATATTCTAATGTTGTTCCACCATCCATAACAACTCTAGTCCAAATGATATCTTTATTTTATTTGTGACATCTCAATATTTATGAGGGACCTTACAACACGTTAAGATGCTTTATTTATTTGTCAATGAACTTTTAGAAGATTTTGGTCCCTCTTCAAAAACATATCAAACCCATACTTGGAGTTGTGTTTACAGGCTGCAGTTGAACTCATTGTTTTGGCCTTTCTTATTCTACACAAACTCATGAAAACACATTAAATCAAGTGGAGTTCTTCTGCATTTCTTGCATCATCTGGTTTTGGCATGAATGAGCGCAGTGTTTAGAGTCAGTGTCTGAATGACCGCTCGGCCCATACCGTGGTCGTGTCCTTGGGCCAGACACGTCACGCACCTTACCTAAGTGTGACTGTGATGTGAGCTCATGTCTGTCTATGGCCCAGACTTCACCTCAGACGAGTCCAAGAGGAGCTCCAGGCTGAGGACCACCGAGGAGTCCAGGGAAGGTCGGAGCAGGATCCCACGGCCGCTCACCCCAGTCAGGAGGCCCGCGTCTGGACTGACCACTGCGGCCAACCCTCCTCAGACGCCAACGGGGGCGAATGCAACCAAAGCTACGAGCGGGTACGTGTGGATGTCGGCGTGGTCTCAGTCGTCCAGGTCGTTCCAAAAGCGAAAGACAATGGAATTCTGTCAACGGGACAAATCCTCAGGTCTAAACTCTGCAGGATGATGACCCGTGAAGGATTCTGCTCAATATGAGTCAGGTGACAGTTCACTTGAGTAGTTCAATAGACTTAACTAAGAACAAACAATCCTGACGGTAACAGCGAGTGTGTTAGTTCCGGTGTAGTTATGGGCGTTATCATAGTTACCAAGTCTGCTTCTTCATAGCAACTATGGATTGCAAATTTTGAGAGTTGCGGGCTGCAGTTTTTGGGCGTCATTGTGTTAAAAAAAATTGACAATTTTTTGTCTTTTTCAATTCAAATTTTCAATTAGTTCATATGTTCAAAAGAATATTTAGGCCCGAGCCCCAGCAGGGCGGAGGGCCTATTGCTCCCGCAACGCTGCCGAAGTACAGTGAACTAGCCCATGCCGAAGGCATGGATCATGCATACTTACTCCTGCTATGACAGAAATAGTCAACAATTAGTGAATGGGCGTAGCCCATTCACTAATTGTTGACAACAGCAGCGCGAAGCGCTGCATTCCTCCAAAAACCCTCTTGGCATCGTCCCGTATGCGAGAATCCATGCCGCAGGCATGGGCCATGCTTGTATCTGCTCAAATCAATGGAAGTCTATGGGGAGTGGGCGGGGCATCCCGACGGAATAGGGAGTGACGAGCGCGTAAGCGCTCGTAATGATGATTCCACCCCATGGCGGCATCGGGAAGGCTTAGAGCTTTCAAACGATGTATCATTTGTTGTTATAGTAAAAACGGCTATATTGTTTTTGCTAAAAATATTATTATTATTTTTCTTGTTCTTCTTCAGCGCTTTGATCTCTAATTTGACCCCCTGAACATGCTCAAAAACTCACCAAACTTTGCCCAAAATTCAGAATCGGCGAAAAATTTTATTTTTTCTGGGCCATTTTTTTTTTCGTTAAAAAATGGCGCGACAGCGCCACCGACAAAAGTCAAAATACATTGCGCCTATGGGAGACGCCCCGAGGTCAACTTTGGCGTAAAGCTACGAAATTCGGGACACGCATTCCTCTCGTGAGGATAAACAAAAAAAATCATTGTGGCCACGCCCCCAAACTTACCCTATGGCCGCCATCTTCCTTTGAAAATGAAAACAAGCTGAGTTAGCCATTTTGTTTACGTCAAACTTTGACGAACTCCTCCTAGGGCGTTTTGCCCACCGACTTCAAAATCGGCGTACGTCCTCTGGACAAGTGGGGCATCTAAAGTTATTCAATTTTTTGAGATACCTTTTACGGTCTGTGTGCGGCGCAGCCGCAAAGTTGGACAACTTATTTTGGAATATTGCAGGTCTAAAAATTGCTCCCATTTGATCAAAACCAGTCCGATTAGGACCAAATTTGAATCAGTTGTTAAACTTTCTAGTTTGGACCAGTTTAGGCTGACAAAATTGAAATGGCAGTGATAGCGCCCCCTACAGAGTGACCTTTAAATTAAAATTGAAGGTCAAAAATTAGTTTTACCAAAATTGTCTAAACTTTACCCAAAATTCTATTTTGCCGTCCCGATCACAAAAGCCAATCACAAAAATGCCTACATTTTTACGCCGTAGTCGTAGCGATGACAGAAACCTCCCATGTTATCCCTATGGGAAAACCACAAAATCTCTCAAATTACCACATTTTTATGTTTTACACTTTAACGAAGTCCTCCTAGTGCGTTTTGCCCACCAACCTCAAAATCGGTGTACGTCCTCTAGACAAGTGGTGTATCTAAAGTTATCCAAATTTTAAGGATAACTTTTACGGTCTTTGTGCGACAGAGCCGCAAACGTTTCCCAGAATTCTGACTATTTGGCCTTCAGAGTGGCCTATAAACAATAGAGTTTTTCCAAATGACATGATATTTTGAACAAAATTCTAATTTGCCATCCTGATCATAAAAGTATGAGAGCCAAAGTCATATTTTGTACGGCGTAACTGTAGCGTTGACAGAAACATCCCATGTTATCCTTATGGGAAAATCGTAGAATCGCTCAAATCACCACATTTTTACGCTTCACACTTTAACAAACTCCTCCTAGGGCGATTGCCCGATCAAGCTCATATTTGGGGAAAATCATCTACACAAACGGGGCATCAAAAGTTATCCATATTTTGATTTTAAGTGGTACGGTCTCTGTGCCGTGGAGCTGCAAATATACTGTCACAAATGGGAAAAACGCCAAATCCTTGAAATGTTCACATTTACGCTTCACACTTTAACAAACTCCTCCGTGGGCAATAGCTCGATCAAGCTTTACTTTGGGAAAAATCATCTACACAAGCGGGGCATCAAAAATTATCCATATTTTTATTCCAAGTGCTACGGTCTCTGTGCGGCGGAGCAGCAAATTTGACTGACACTTGTGTTCATTTGCACTGGATTGGCCATGTCCAATGTGTCGCCGTCTGTCAAGTTCTTTTTTTATTCAACACACAATAAGGGCGCCATCTTTATCAAGTCAAAAGCGCAGAGTCGGAAGGCCGGCGGCCCGCGAGGGCCGTTGGATGCCGCTTGCGGCTTTAATTTTTATTATTTTTCTTGTTCTTCTGCTTTTTGAGCTCTAATTTGACCCCCTGAACAAGCTCAAAAACTCACCAAACTTTACCCAAAATTCAAAATCGGCGAAAAATTTTGTTTTTTCTGGGCCATTTTTTTTTTCGTTAAAAAATGGCGCGACAGCGCCACCGACAAAAGTCAAAATACATTGCGCCTATGGGAGACGCCCCGAGGTCAACTTTGGCGTAAAGCTACGAAATTCGGGACACGCATTCCTCTCGTGAGGACGAACAAAAAAAATCATTGTGGCCACGCCCCCAGACTTACCCTATGGCCGCCATCTTCCTTTGAAAATGAAAATACGCTGTGTTAGTCATTTTGTTCACGTCAAACTTTGACGAACTCCTCCTAGGGCGTTTTGCCCACCAACTTCAAAATCGGCGTACGTCCTCTGGACAAGTGGGGCATCTAAAGTTATTCAATTTTTTGAGATACCTTTAACGGTCTGTGTGCGGCGCAGCCGCAAAGTTGTACAACTTATTTTGGAATATTGCAGATCTAAAAATTGCTCCCATTTGATCAAAACCAGTCCGATTAGTACCAAATTTGAATCAGTTGTTAAACTTTCTAGTTTGGACCAGTTTAGGCTGACAAAATTGAAATGGCCGCGATAGCGCCCCCTACAGAGTGACCTTTAAATTAACATTGAAGGTCAAAAATTAGTTTTACTAAAATTGTCTAAACTTTACCCAAAATTCTATTTTGCCGTCCCGATCACAAAAGCCAATCACAAAAATGCCTAAATTTTTACGGCGTAGTCGTAGCGATGACAGAAACCTCCCATGTTATCCCTATGGGAAAACCGCTAAATCTCTCAAATTACCACATTTTTATGTTTTACACTTCAACGAACTCCTCCTAGTGCGTTTTGCCCACCAACCTCAAAATCGGTGTACATCCTCTAGACAAGTGGTGCATCTAAAGTTATCCAAATTTTAAGGATAACTTTTACGGTCTCTGTGCGACGGAGCCGCAAACGTTTCCCAGAATTCTGACTATTTGGCCTTCAGAGTGGCCTATAAACAATAGAGTTTTTCCAAATGACATGACATTTTGCACTAAATTCTAATTTGCCATCCTGATCATACAAGTATGAGAGCCAAAGTCATATTTTGTACGGCGTAACCGTAGCGTTGACAGAAACATCCCATGTTATCCTTATGGGAAAATCATAGAATCGCTCAAATCACCACATTTTTACACTTCACACTTTAACAAACTCCTCCTAGGGCGATTGTCCGATCAAGCTCATATTTGGGGAAAATCATCTACACAAGCGGGCCATCAAAAGGTATCCATATTTTGATTCTAAGTGCTACGGTCTCTGTGTGGCGGACCCGCAAATATATGTCAGAAATGGGAAAACAGCGAAATCTCTAAAATGACCACATTTTCACGCTTCACACTTTCACCAACTCCTCCTAGGCCGATTGCCCGATCAAGCTCATATTTGGGGAAAATCATCTACACAAATGGGGCATCAAAAGTTATCCATATTTTGATTTTAAGTGCTACGGTCTCTGTGCCGTGGAGCTGCAAATATACTGTCACAAATGGGAAAAACGCCAAATCCTTGAAATGTTCACATTTATGCTTCACACTTTAATGAACTCCTCTGTGGGCAATAGCTCGATCAAGCTCATATTTGGGAAAAATAATCTACACAAGCGGAGCATCAAAAGTTATCCATATTTTTATTCCAAGTGTCACGGTCTCTGTGCGCTGGAGCTGCACATTTGACCGACATTTGTGTTCATTTGCACTAGTTGTCCACATGTCCAATGTGTCGCTGTCTTAGTTCTTAGACAATTGCGTTAGCGCCATCTCTGTAAAATGCAGAGAGCAGAGTCGGAAGGCCGGCGGCCCGCGAGGGCCGTTGGATGCCGCTTGCGGCTTTAATTTTTTTTGTTCTCACTTTTACATGTCTTCAATTGCTTATTTTTTCTTTTCTATTTCTTGGTCTATTCCTCATTTTTTCTTGGTTTAAAATGATTCATCATTTGTGTGTTTAATCTGTTTTTATTTGACATATGACAGTTAAACTCTTGATTTGACTAGTTGTATTGTCTTAAACAAGGACCAGTAGAGACATGTTTTGTACCTGTTTGGCCCTGTAGTTGAGAGCTGTACAGTGCAGCTCCGTTTTTGCTTCTGAAATGTTCCGGATGAATAAAGTGGACTGTATTTGAACCTGTTGATATTCCCAGGTCGCAGAGAGCGCTCATGACCACGCTCAGCTCGCAGCGTAAAGCCGTTAAAGGTGCTCCCGCTCGCTCCTCGTCCGCCTCCGTCCCTCGCTGCAGCGCCGCTTTGTCCGGCAGCGCCCGGACGCCTCTGCGCCTCCTCAGCTCCGCCCACAGCCGCTTCGACAGCCCAAGGTGGAGTAGGAATTACGCGTAGTTGATAATGACGCCATAATGACCGTTATTGTGTTTCATTTTTACAATTTAAGTATTATATTTTATATTTTTGGTTTTGTTTTCATATTCATGTGATTGTCTCGGTACTGAATATCCATTGGTTATTTGTTTTTTAAATGGTTAGCTCACTATTGACATCAGTACTTCCTGTCTAATTCATGTCTCTGGGTTTTCTCTAAGTCTAAAATGAATGAATTGTGATCAGGCAGTGGACAGTGAGTGGTGCTGGAAGTCTCTGACAACATGTTAAAGACTAAACAGGAGAATACTTCACCAAAGGACCAAAGTGTGTTTATAAAGGGACGTGTTTATGTCTCAATGCTAACGCTAATGCTACTCTTGAGGCATAAAGCATTTGAAAATAAACAGCCAATTGCTACTCTGCACATAGAGACATTTTGTTTTTCTATTTGTCTGTATTTTTTGTTATAGCTTAGTCTATTTGGCCAATTATGTTTAATATTTTTTTGATTGATGATGAAGAGAAAGAATTTGACTAGCTTGTTTTCATAATGCTATTAGATAAAGAACTTTGTAAATGACTAAAGTTGGATGTGAAAAATACAGTCAGAAAAAAGGTGTTTATTTAATAATGTCATTAATTTATTAATTTGATTGATAGTGCAAATTCATGTATTAATTTATCAATGTATTAATTTTATTGATAGTGCAACATTTCTGTAACTATGCCAGAATTAGCCAGCAGGTTATTTTTCCACCTGTAGTTCCAGTCCCAGCTTTAAAGTAAGTAATATACCACATTGGTCAGAAGAACTAAAGAACTTTAGACATTTGGGTTGGAGATCAAAGGCATTCTTCAGGTTCAACCTTTTTTTGAAACTAGGGTTGTCACAAAGAATGATACCCAGATATTTATTGATGCCAAAACTAGTAACTAAACTACTCAATTTTACTTTTCCTGAATAGTTTTTGTAAGTTCTACTACTATTATTTCATGACTTTGTCTTTGTTTTTTGCTTTTAATTATTGTGGTATTAACATTTGTATTGAGTCTGGAACCTTTTCCTTAGTATTGAAATTTCAATATTGTGACAACATAAAATGAAACTGACACTTTTAGGATTTAGTCAGTAAAATTAAGTACAAAAAAATAAAAAAATAATTCAAGTATTTTTTTCATCATTTTGTCATTTTTCCTCTGACCCGTCTGTCCACAGCCCTTCGCCTCACCGACCCTCCAGGCAGCCCACGATGCCCATAATCCTACCCAGAAAGCAGGCACTCAACCTGTGCATGAGACGCAGCGTTTCCCAGGACGCCTCCGCATCCCACCCACGGCCCAAAGCAGCGCCCGTCGTCCCCAAAGCCAAACCGCAGCCCAGGGAGAGGTCCACGCCTGCCAGATAATACCCACACCTGTCAGGGTTCGCACGCAGCCCGGAAAACCCGGACGATAAACCGGGAAAAGCTGCGGAAGAGCTGATGTTTAACCAAAGTTATTTATGTGTTTTATAATTGGGATGTAACGGTGCAAAAATAGCTCAACAATGTCTTTAATCACCACTAAATACTTTTTTATTATTGAAGTGTTTGTACGTGCTGGGGCTTGTCATGTCACTCACATTTGCCTCTACAGCAAAACTACCATATTATAATGTCATCATCCAATACAATACATTCTTCAAAATTATTAGCTTTTTAATGAATTGTTCGTTTTGTTTTCATTGTTTTACAGCTTTTCTGTGTTTTTAAAGTCTATACCAGGAATTTCATGGTCATAAGCATTTAAATGGCTCGTAAACAACTTTCAACTTAGCAGCGGTTGTTTTTGGCCCCATTTGAACTGACTTCCTTTCCCTTTGCACTGTTTTCTATATCTTCTGATAAGGTAAGTAATGAGTCCAAAATTTTCAAAAAGCCAAAATATTACAAGATAAAGGACCTATAAGACCACAGACCACTATATTTGTTCTGTTAGCACAACGTTACATCCCTGTATTTTTACTTTTGCGTTTTGTATGAATATCTACTGTGAGAAACTCGTGAGGACCCGCTCCAAAGCTGCAGGATCGGGCCTTTGACTCTTCTGGACGGTGAATAATCAGTCTGGGGACAGAAACACTCAGACCTCTTTGTTTTTCATGGCGGCCATGTTCCCTCTTCAGTCACTTAAGGACCGCTCAGTCTGCGTCCACACAACACGTTTGCACTCAATGACATCGCACGACGGAAACAATCTGATCATAAATGTCACTGAAAGCTGCAGATGCTTAACTGCTTTACTTTCTGTCCTTGTAGAGAGAAAAGGTCCCTCAGAACTGTAAGTGCCTCATTAGCGTTTGATTTGTGCCGGGGTTTGATGAGGCTGTTGTAGACTGAAGGGAGGTTGTATCTCAGACCATTCCTGTTTAAAGAAGGGTTTTCTTTCTTGACCAAATGGCCTACATCACTCCTTTTGCAAACCGTCCCCGCTCCTGCTTATGTGTAATGATTATATTACAGATTATCAATGCCGCTGCTCAAACCATCTCATCAGATTGAAAATGACCTTCAGATTGAAGTCGCAATGTTTGATGACACCTTTGAAACCTTTTCTCCCACTGACCACTGCTGCTTGTTTCCAAGAATGTTACAACCCGGCTGTGCTAGGCTAGGCCTAAGGAGAAAGGAGACAGGAAAGTAGGGATGGGCTTATCTGGATTATTTTTTTTGACCAATACTGATCCATATCCTTTTCGCTTATGAATAAATAATAACTAATATAATAAGAAAATGTATTTATCTGCCATACGAAATAATGTTTTTCATAAATGTGTAAACATATGGCCATATGTTCTATTCCCATTTTTACCTATTAGTCTTTAAAAAACAATGACTGAATTTGAGTTTTTTTCAAGTTTCTGGCACCCTCTTGTCTCCATGGAGATGACGTTGCTTTGCCTGGAATGTTCCACAGCATGCCATCAGACTTTCTCCATGGAGACAAGAAAGTGAAATCACCAAATAAAGTTACAGGTCAGATCTGTGGTAAGGCGACCTGCACACAGTAAAAATGTCAGCGTAAAAAATAATGTTCCAGAAATACTATTCAACATTTTTCAAAAAGGCAAGTGGGAAGAACATGTAAACTTCCCACCCCTTTCTCCAAGTTTACATTTTCTCTAAGGTTTCCACGTGTCCTGGAAAACCTGGAATTACATACTTACACATTTAATCCTTGAAAATATATTGACCCTTTTCCTCGCTTTATTTTTGAAAATGACTAGAAACTGCTCCTGCAATCGTCACAGTAACAAGAGCAGTTGAGTTTTTTGGGGAGAAGAACTCTAAAACCCACCAGAATGCAAGAAATGGCACTTCTTTAGTACAAAATGTCTTGAGGGAGGACCCCCGGACCCCCCTACACCTCTTTACCTCTTTCTCTCATCTGCTAGACATGACCATCACATTTATACGTCCCTTATTTTCCAGTGTTAAAAGTGTAACATAGGAAGAATATGTATCAAAACTACAATAAAAAATAGTCAATATGTTTGGGTTCACAAGTGTTTTCCATCTAATTTGAGCGAACAGTGATGTTTGCCGTGTGAACTTCAGGTGATGCCTTAGACTACATATTTATGATCAAAACTATAATAACCTGGTAATTTCTTTGTAAATGCCGTAATGACAAAACTAAAAATGTCCTGGAAAGTGTGAGGGAACCTGTAATATCATCCAGCTTCCTTCAAATGTTTTGGGATGAGACAAATGTTCAAGGTCATTTCAAGCCATAAAAATCACATATTGTGGAAAAATCCTGGCAGAATGATGACGAGTGCATGGAGGAGCAGTTTTCCGTGCCCTTTTATGGTTTCTTATGCGTCCAGATAGTTCCTCGTACAATGCTGTTTCCAGTGTAAACGTGCTGCTGTGGGCGTGACCTTTCCCACGGACAGTGCACTTCTCTGTGGGCTTCCTGTGCTGCGCTCTTTGCCCTGGTGCTAGCTGCTGCCTCCGACCCTGCTCAAACCAACTCTGGAAACAACAATCCAAATTCTGTTTACGGCGTCCGAGCAAAAACTGAACCGAGCGATGGACAAAGGGACGACGCTGCAAAAAAACCTGTGACGCCAAAATATAAAAACTGTAAACAACAGGGTCAAGCCGGCGCTGTCTAGCTTTCTCTCAGCTGCAGACGGGACGTACTTTTTATCTCATAGTGGTACTTTATATATGTTTTCTGCCATCTGCTGGACTCTGGGGGTCACTACACACAGTATGTTTACATCTCATGAGGGACAAAAGTCTAAACGTTTCATTCTATTTTATTCAAATGTGGCTGGTTCCAAAGGTTAGGTGTGTGCTGAGGTGTGCATGTGATGAAAACTGTTCAGCTTAAAGCCGGGGTACAGGATTCTCAAACTCTGAAATGAGTATCTAATCAATTACCCACTAATCTAACTAGTTCCCAGTTCTCATGCATGGATTTTCACACGCGTGCCCAGCCTCGGAACAGCAAACCCACTCTCATCCCAAAACACAGCATAGCGACACATCAGGCAAAATGTTTCATAATTAGATGCAAACAGAGCACAGCGGACTGATTCAGTCACCAAGTGCTGCTTTTACAATTTACTAGGTGAGGGCAGAAACAACATATTCACATTTTCAAAAGAAGGTCAGGTACCCCAGCTTTAACCTCCGTCTAAGTTAACTATCCCACCAAAAACTGAAAAAAGACACATTCAACCCATCTTTAGGAGTTGCTATTTGTGTAACCTGGGCAGGATTTTGGTCAAAATAGTCAACCTAAATGGAGAATTAACCTATTATACATGGTAATATTATTTGTGCTGACAATCTAACGTTCCTTGAGTAATGTCAAACTTGTACACCTATTTCATAAAATGATTTGAGCTTCATTTAAAAAACATAATACTCTTCTAGAGTGGAGTACTAACCTTGTACATGTTTTAAAGGACACACATTTTGCATTAGATTCATTCATTTAAACTTGCTCTTGTTCTTTTGCTTTGGCATGTCATGTTTTGGAAGGATAAAATAATGTACTGTTCGCATGCATTACTTTATATCTGCAAGGTGACCCCTCTTCAGGATTTATGTTATAGCTCCAGCTTCTGGCAGCAGAGCAAATTACCATGGGAAAATAAACCAAAGCTAGCTTTCCCTGAAATTTTTGATGAAGGAACAAAGTTTGAACAAGGTTAAATGCTAGATTGCACCATATGTGTCCTCACTTAAAGCATGTACAAACACAGGGAAAAGAGACATGTCTTTGTCTGCTTTAGTCTATTTTTGGGGTAGAAAGTTACGTACTGTGCCTTTAAGTGGTGATAACATTTTTGCCATTTTCGAATAAGGACAATACAGACAGTCAAGCTAGCAACTAGCATGGTTGACGCACATCGGGCAAATGACACGCTCCATTGTATGAAGATAATCCTTGGATTTTGTTTTGTATAATTTTGGTTATAAGGATCTTGTTTGGTTTTAAAAGGTGCCAGTGAGGAGAGCGCCCCCTACTTGAGCCTCCTGCCTGGCCCATGTGCATGAAGAAGAGTCCCACATGTTGTTTATCTCCAGAGCTACAGCTGTGCAAAGGCTGTGCGGCTGCTGCGATGCCCCCTAGTGGACACAGCGAATCTATGCCTGAACATAAATATTCTACTGTGCTTCTGATGGAAACCTCTCCTCATAGTGACTCTGGGCATGCGGTAACCATGGTAACTGTGTTTAAATTGTATATACTGTACACATTTATCTTAAGGACCTGTGTGAATGAAAGACACTGAGCTGTGGAATAAAGTCATTGTAATGTCCATCGATCTGTTTACGCACTTGTTTATTCACTTCCTATCACGATGAGAGAAAACGATCACTTACAATGTAGAGGTTAAAACGATCAAACTGAGCCATGATTATTAGGATTTGTTATATTTTGTCAGTGGATATTAATGAAATGGCCTAAATTGCATCTGTTGTCCCACATTCACTCATTCATACACCTGCATACATGGAAACTGGAGGAAAGGTGGATGAAGTGTCTTGCCCAAGGACACAATGACGGTGTGCATTACCACCCCCCTGTGGCACCATGTGTTACAGCAGTCTCCCATTCAAGTACTAACCCATACCTGTTTGACCGAAGATCGGACGAGATCGGGCATTGACACGGAATGGCCAAATGGCTGTTATACAAGATAAGATTAAAAGTCAGAAAGAATTTAGACTGACAGAATATATGAAAAGAACATTGGTTTTAGTCCAATAGAGCAGTGGTTCCAACCATTTTCTTCTTCCCGATTTGATCCAAGGTTACGCTGGCTCCTACTTGAGAAGCTATGGTCATATAAGTAAAATAAATACAAAATATTCCGGTCCCTGTATGACCGGAGCAGGAGCTGTGTTCGCATTGCTGGCAGTAAGTCAGACCTGTTCCCAGTGCATGTTGGACTCTGCCAGGGCTGCCCTTTGTCACCAGGGTGTCCGGCTTGGGGACCACAGGATCTCATCTCTGCTGTTTGTAGACGATGTTGTCCTGATGGCTCCATCAGGACATCACTCGGTTGTGTGAAGCGGCTGGAATGAGAATCAGCACCTCCAAATCCCAGGTTATGGTTCTCAATCGGAAAAAAGTTGCTTGCCCTCTCCGGGTGGGTGAGGAGTCCTTGACCCAAGTGGAGGAGTTCAAGTATCTCGGGGTCTTGTTCAAGATTGAGTGAAGGATGGAACGGGAGATTGACAGTTGGATCGGTGCACTGCAGCCGCTGCATCGACTGTTGTGGTAAAGAAGGAGCTGAGTCCAAAGACAAAGCTCTCAATTTACCAGTCAATCTACGCTCCAACCCTCACCATGAGCTTTGGGTAATGACCGAAAGGACAAGATTGCAGATACAAGAGTTTCCTCCGCCGGGTGGCTGGGCGCTCCCTTAGAGATGGGCCGAGGAGCTCATTCACACAAGAGGATCTCGGAGCATAGCCGCTGCTCCTCCACCTCGAGAGGAGTCAGCTGAGGTGGCTCGGGCATCTGTTCCGGATGCCTCCTGGGCGCCTCCCTCGGGAAGTGTTTCAGACATGTCCCACCGGGAAGAGACCCCGGGGAAGACCCAGGACACGCTGGAGAGACTATGTCTCTCGGCTGGCCTGGGAACGCCTCGGGATCCCCCCGGAGGAGTTGGAGGAAGTGTCTGGGGAGAAGGAAGTCTGGGAGTCCCTGCTCAGACTGCTGCCCCCGCGACCCGGCCCCGGATAAAACGTCAGAAAATTGATGGATGAATGGAGCTGACTGAACATCATGGCATTTATTTATTAAATTTTAACACTTAAGACGGTATTTGTGATCTTGTGAAACACTTTAGATGTTACAAATCGCGATTATATGTTCATTTCTCAGAACGCCGCTGGCTTTGATAACCACTTACTGTTGGAATATCTCACTACACAGAGTTAATTCCTCTGCTTACAGTTAACGGTAGTATTGCTGTACATGTAAAACAAAACAAAAATCTAACAATGCTGGTCCGATTGTTTCACCTTTAATGACCTCAAAAAAGGATTTTTCCACCAATTATACTTTAGCACTGACGTACAGTTTATGGGTTGTTTCCATCATGAATATGTGTCTCGAAAAAAAAGTCTTATGTAAGCTTTACCACAAGTTTATCTTTAAGATACATGAGCTGACTGAACGTCATGGCAGATGTTTATTCAATTTTTACACTTAAGACGATATTTGTGATCTTGTGAAACACTTTAGATGTAACAAATCGCAATTATATGTTTATTGCTCATAACGCTGTTGGCTTTGATAACCACTTACTGTTGGAATATCTCACCACACAGAGTTAAATTCCTCTGCTTACAGTTAAAGGTAGTATTGTTGTACATGTATGACAAAAAATCAAACAATGCTGGTCTGATTCCTTCAGTCTTCAGAGTTAAAGACCTCAAAAAAGGACTTTTCCACCAATTATACTTTAACACTGACTTACGACTGGTATTATATTAGACAGAATAAATGTTTCTTGAATTAATCAATGAAGTTGTTGGATTATGTAGCATATTCTGAAAACCATGTCATTCAACATGCACTCTGGGGCGGTGAGCATCAACTTGGAAAATGGCTTTGATTTATCATCATCAAACACTTATGAGTTTATGGGTTGTTTCCATCATTAATATGCATTATCCCACCACAAAGGTGAAAAAAATTGTGTCTCGAAAAAAAGTCTTATGTAAGCTTTACCACAAGTTTATCTTTAAGATACATGAGCTGACTGAACGTCATGGCAGATGATTATTCAATTTTAACACTTAAGACGATATTTGTGATCTTGTGAAACACTTTAGATGTAACAAATCGCGATTATATGTTTATTGCTCATAACGCCGCTAGCTTTGATAACCACTTACTGTTGGAAAATATCACCACACAGAGTTAAATTCTTCTGCTTACAGTTAAAGGTAGTATTGTTGTACACGTATGAGAAAAAATCAAACAATGCTGGTCTGATTCCTTCAGTCTTCAGAGTTAATGACCTCAAAAAAGGACTTTTCCACCAATTATTCTTTAGCACTGACTTACGACTGGTATTATATTAGACAGAATAAATGTTTCTTGAACTAATCAATGAAGTTGTTGGATTATGTAGCATATTCTGAAAACCATGTCATTCAACATGCACTCTGGGGCGGTGAGCATCAACTTGGAAATTGGCTTTTATTCATCATCAAACACTTGATATGAGTTTATGGGTTGTTTCCTTTTTTGACATGCATTATCCCACCACAAAGGTCAAAAAATGTTGTCTGGAAAAAGTCTTATGTTAGCTTTTCCACAAGTACATGGTTAGGATCCATGAGCTCAACAATCATCATGGATTTATGTATTAAATTTTAACACTGAAGACTGAATTTGTGATCTTGTGAAAAGCTAAATACGTAATGGCGAATATAGGTTTAGTGCTCATAACGCTGCTAGATTTGATAACTAATTACTATCGGAATATCTCTCCAGTGATTTTAATCCCTCCGCTTACAGTTAAAGGTAATAGGGTGTGTAATGTAGCTGTATGTACCATTACATAGGCTTAGGAAGAGTACAAGGAAACAAGTAGATGTTTAAAAGGATTTATTGAGAAGGTTGTGGTGTAAGTTGACCTGCAACAGAAAAGAGAATGTAACTGTTGGTTAATCAAAATTAAATTATACCTTACCTGATGTGTCAGCCATTTTAGGTGCGCCAGACAAAAGAGTCCCCAGGGAGACGGAGCACCTTAAGTAGGTTCCGGGGCAGAACATTGGGGGAAAATAGGAGGGGTGTTTTAGGGAATTGACTGTTTTAGAATATATGTTGAGATTGAAATTGTGCACAGTAAATTAAATAAAGAATATATTTTGTATTTAATTGAAGTATGTATAGTGACACTGTTTTTCTACAGTTAGCTTTTATCTGTGCGGTTTTAGGAAGATTGAAACTTACCTGGTCCTCGGAGTAGGAGGGTCCAGTTAACCCAGTGGCCTATAAAAGGCGCCTGGCGGCAGTTGCTTGTGTCTTGCTGCTGTGTGAACATGTTGCTGTATTTTAAACCCGTTCCTTGTTTGTAAATCACTGTAAAATAAATGCGCGTGGATCTGCATCATCTAAACCGTCTCAGCTCTGCTCTGTCCTCGTCAATGCCGCTGAGGTTGCTATCCGGGCGTAACAATTGGTGTCAGAAGCTGGGGCCCAGGCAGCAGAGTAACTGAAGATGAGTACAAGAAGAAGAGTGCAGATTGATCAACACAATGATCCAGATGTGGGGACAAGTGAAGCTGCTGACCAGGGGACTGAAGCAACTTGTAACCCTGTGGACAAGTTTGAAGAGTTGACTGCGCTGGTAAGGACACTCGCACAGTCGCAGGCAGCCAGAGATCAGCGTCTTGAAAGAGAAGCAGCACAACAAGAAACAAAATGGAAAAACCTACAGCACCAAATGAGAGAAATGCAGTCTTTGGTGACTTGCGTCAGCCAAAGACGAGACCAGGAGCGGGAAATGGCTCCCTCTACAGATGAGACTGTTGATGAAGATGAAGGCCCCAGTCACTGTGAGCAGAACCGATTTTACAGAGAGATGGTGATCCACAGAGAGCCAAAGCTGTTGCCTCTGTCTCCAGACGATGACATTGAACATTTCCTCACCACTTTTGAGAGAATGGCTCAAGTCTGCAGATGGCCAAGAGATGAGTGGGCTCTCCGCCTAGTGGCTCTTCTCACAGGCAAGGCTCGCAGTGCATATGTACAAATGGACATTACTGATGCTGAAAATTATGCAAAAGTGAAAGCTGCAATATTGTCAAAATATGAAATCACATCAGAGACTTATCGTAAAAGATTCCGATCTACAGAGATCCTCCCGGATGAAACCCCAAAGGAACTGTATGTGCGACTGAAGGACCTGTTCTTAAAATGGGTCAAACCAGAAAAAAATACAAAACAGGAGATTACAGAGACATTAATTTTGGAGCAGTTCCTGCAAATGGTTCACCCAGAGCTCCAAGTTTGGATCCGCGAACGGGACCCAAAGACTGCAGAACAAGCAGCAGAGCTAGCAGAGGTTTTCCAAGCAGCAAGGAAGGGATTCAACACCACCTATGGCCACAACTCTAACCAGGCGCAGAGAAGCAAAGACCGAGAATATGGACACAGAGCTCAAGCCCAAAGTAAGTCCAATGGGGGTGAAAGGGCTTTTGGTCAGAACAGGGCTTTGTCAAGACCTAGACACTTTACATCCAGCAATATTCAAAGGGCACACCCTGGTAACTATGTACATAGGTCCGATAGAGAAGTCAGGTGTTACGTGTGTAATGGGCTAGGTCATACCCAGTACTCTTGCCCTCTAGCCAATGAATCAAAGCCATCTCTTTACTGTGCAGTGCCTAGACCTGTTTTGCCCGGCCGTTTTGTAATAACCCAGAAAGCACATACCTCCCCAGTACTGATAAATGGTTACCGTACTACAGCTCTGTTAGATACGGGTGGGTTTCAGTCCGTGGTTTTGTCCAGTCTGGTGTCAAGGGAGAAATGGAGTGAGGATAAAACTAGCATTAGCTGCATTCATGGAGATGAACACCAGTATCCTACAGCAGAAGTCTACTTGACAGTTGGAGGTCAGACTTTTCTGATGCCAGTAGCTTTAGCTCCAAACCTACCCTTTGATGTGATTCTTGGTAATGATGTTCCAATCTTGCTGGACTTGGTGCAAGAATCAGAATCTGTCCCTGAGAACCTAAAAATACCTGAGAATTTACCAGAAAAAGCAAAGTCATCTAAAACTTTTAATATGGTTACTACAAGGGCTCAGAGTGCAAAAGAGTCCTTACAAGAGTTACCATTCTGGGGGGAAGACTTTGAGCCTGTGGGGGGAAAACCTGTTAAATCCAAGGCACAAAAAAGGCGTGAAAAGTTCAAAGTAACTGCTAGCAAACTCACAGAAATTCCAGTCAAACCCTCTCATCACATAGAGCTGGAACTTCCACCTGATGTATCCACTCTGCAAAAAGAGGATGCAACCCTAAAACCTTGGTTTCAAAAAGTGTCAGAAATTGAAGGGGTGAAACAGGGCAGCCCAGGGTGTGTAGAGGAGGCAACATACATCATTAAAGCGGGCATTTTATATCAATGCAAAGGTAATGTGCAAGCCTTAGCAGTACCAAAACCATTCAGATTCCAAATTATGGAGCTCGGACATTCAGTACCATGGGCGGGACACATGGCGTTCCAAAAAACTTTATGCAGAATTACAAGCAGATTTGTTTGGCCGGGCATATACAGTGACCTGTCAAAATTCTGTAATTCATGTGAAATATGTCAACTTGCTTCATCCCGCAAAGCCCCTAGAGCTATGTTGCAGCCTCTACCTATCATTGAAACTCCATTTGAAAGAATAGGAATGGACATTGTTGGGCCCTTAGAACGCAGCAGTACAGGGAACAAGTTCATTTTAGTAATCTGTGATTATGCAACTCGGTATCCGGAGGCTTTCCCTTTAAAAACAATTAAAGCCAGAAATGTTGCTAATTGTTTGTTACAGCACTTTTCCAGGGTGGGAATACCAAAAGAGGTTTTGACGGACTGTGGGACAAACTTTATGTCTAAATTATTACAGCAGGTTTATAAGCTCCTTGGGATTAAGGGTATTAGGACCACCCCATACCACCCCCAGACGGACGGGCTAGTTGAGCGGTACAACCAAACATTAAAAAATATGCTGCGCAAGTTTGTCTCTCACACAGGAGCGGACTGGGACCAATGGTTGCCGTATCTGCTGTTTGCATATCGTGAAGTGCCACAGGCTTCAACGGGGTTCTCACCATTCGAGTTGCTCTATGGACGTCAAGTAAGGGGGCCACTGGACCTCCTCAAGGACTACTGGGAGAACCCAACCCCCTCAGAAGAGAACGTGGTGGCTTACGTGATAAAAATGAGGCAACGTCTGGAAGATATGTCTGCATTGGCACAAGAGACTATGAAGACTTCTCAACAAAATCAGAAGACCTGGTATGACCGCAAAGCTAGAGAAAGAAGCTTTGAAGCTGGCCAGAAGGTGCTACTTCTACTCCCCACCTCCGACAGTAAACTCCTCTCCAAATGGCATGGTCCCTATGAAATCAGCAGAAGAGTGGGTAAGGTCACATATGAACTATTTATGCCTGACAGAAAAAAAAAACACCAAACGTTTCATGTGAACTTGTTAAAAGAGTTTCAGTCTCGCCAGGAATCTGTCCCTCAGCTGCTGATTTGTGGGGTGCAGGATGAAGAAATACCAGAGAAGTTTATGCCTGGAAGTCTGGTTGAATCAGCAGGCATAGAGATGTCACATTTGTCTGTCTCCCAGCAGGAACAAGTGACTCCTCTCATTGACCCAGAACTGTTCAAAGACTCTCCTGGTTACACAGACCTAGTCCAGCACAACATCCGGCTAAAGAGAGAGGCTCCTCCATGTCGAAAGAGCTACAGAATTCCAGAGCGGTTGGTGCAAACATTGAAAAAGGAAATAAAATTGATGCTGGAACTAGGCATAATTGAAGTTTCAAATAGTGAATGGTGCAGTCCAGTGGTTCTGGTGCCCAAAAAGGACGGCTCTCTAAGATTTTGCATTGATTTTCGCTACTTAAATTCTGTTTCATTGTGTGATCTTTACCCAATGCCTAGAATTGACGAGCTGATGGAGCGAGTGGGGCAGGCAAAGTTCATTTCCACCTTAGACCTGAGCAAAGGCTATTGGCAGGTGGCATTGGCTCCAGAAGTCAAAGAACTGACAGGATTTAAAACTCCGTTTGGTATGTACCAATTTCGAGTGATGCCTTTTGGACTGCAGGGTGCACCAGCTACGTTTCAAAGACTAATGGACTATGTTCTGAGAGATGTTTCAGAGTTTTCAGCTGCATACTTGGATGATGTGGTTATCTACAGCCAAACCTGGGAAGAACACATGGCTCATCTGGAACAAGTCCTGCTATGCATAAAATCCGCTGGCTTAACTATCAACCCTAAGAAATGCTGTCTGGCTCAGAGAGAGGTGGAGTACCTGGGTTTTGTCATTGGACATGGCAAACTTAGGCCCCAGGTGGGGAAAATGGAGGCCATCTATTCCTTCCCCATTCCAGCCACTAAGAAGAAGGTGAAAAGTTTCCTAGGTCTGGTCGGCTGGTACAGGAAATTCATTCCCCACTTTGCAGACCGCTCAGCTGTTCTAAATGACCTCACCAAATCGGCAGCACCAAGAAAGGTAAAATGGACTGACCAATGTGAGTGTGCTTTTAGGGACCTCAAGGAAGCCCTGGACAAATGCACCGTTCTGCAAACTCCGGATTTTGACAAATCCTTTATCTTACAAACTGATGCATCAGGAGTGGGCCTAGGTGGAGTTCTGTTGCAGGAGGTGGATGGAGAGAGGAGACCAGTTGTGTTTCTGAGCAGGAAGCTGTTGGACAGAGAGACCAGATATTCGACCGTGGAAAAGGAGTGCTTGGCCATGAAGTGGGCGATTGAGTCGCTGAGATACTACCTGTTGGGCCGACATTTCAGTTTGGAAACGGATCATCGTGCTCTCCAGTGGCTCCACAAAATGAAGGACTCGAATACGAGAATTGCTGGTTGGTACCTGGCTTTGCAACCATTCAACTTCTCTGTTTTCTACAAACCTGGCAAGTCAAACATAGTTGCTGACTCACTGTCCAGAGTGTTTGAAGAGTAGATGTACTTTATCCGTAAAAGAGGGGGGAAGAAATGTAATGTAGCTGTATGTACCATTACATAGGCTTAGGAAGAGTACAAGGAAACAAGTAGATGTTTAAAAGGATTTATTGAGAAGGTTGTGGTGTAAGTTGACCTGCAACAGAAAAGAGAATGTAACTGTTGGTTAATCAAAATTAAATTATACCTTACCTGATGTGTCAGCCATTTTAGGTGCGCCAGACAAAAGAGTCCCCAGGGAGACGGAGCACCTTAAGTAGGTTCCGGGGCAGAACATTGGGGGAAAATAGGAGGGGTGTTTTAGGGAATTGACTGTTTTAGAATATATGTTGAGATTGAAATTGTGCACAGTAAATTAAATAAAGAATATATTTTGTATTTAATTGAAGTATGTATAGTGACACTGTTTTTCTACAGTTAGCTTTTATCTGTGCGGTTTTAGGAAGATTGAAACTTACCTGGTCCTCGGAGTAGGAGGGTCCAGTTAACCCAGTGGCCTATAAAAGGCGCCTGGCGGCAGTTGCTTGTGTCTTGCTGCTGTGTGAACATGTTGCTGTATTTTAAACCCGTTCCTTGGTTGTAAATCACTGTAAAATAAATGCGCGTGGATCTGCATCATCTAAACCGTCTCAGCTCTGCTCTGTCCTCGTCAATGCCGCTGAGGTTGCTATCCGGGCGTAACAGGGTGGTACATGTATGAAAAAAAAAATCGAACAATGTTGGTCTTATTCCTTCAGTTTTCAGAGTTAATGACCTCAAAAAAGGACTTTTCCACCAATTATACTTTAGCACTGACTGGTATTATATTAGACTGAATAAATGTTTCTTGAATTAATCAATGAAGTTGTTGGATTATGTAGCATATTCTGAAAACCATGTCATTCAACATGCACTCTGGGGCGGTGAGCATCAACTTGGAAATTGGCTTTGATTTATCATCAAACACTTTTGAGTTTATGGGTTGTTTCCATCATGAATATGTGTCTCGAAAAAAAAAGTCTTATGTAAGCTTTACCACAAGTTTATCTTTAAGATACATGAGCTGACTGAACGTCATGCCAGATGTTTATTCAATTTTAACACTTAAGACGATATTTGTGATCTTGTGAAACACTTTAGATGTAACAAATCGCGATTATATGTTTATTGCTCATAACGCTGATGGCTTTGGTAACCACTTACTGTTGGAATATCTCACCACACAGAGTTAAATTCCTCTGCTTACAGTTAAAGGTAGTATTGTTGTACACGTATGACAAAAAAATCAAACAATGCTGGTCTGATTCCTTCAGTCTTCAGAGTTAATGACCTGAAAAAAGGACTTTTCCACCAATTATTCTTTAGCACTGACTTACGACTGGTATTATATTAGACAGAATATATGTTTCTTGAATGAATCAATGAAGTTGTTGGATTATGTAGCATATTCTGAAAACCATGTCTTTCAACATGCACTCTGGGGCGGTGAGCATCAACTTGGAAATTGGCTTTTATTCATCATCAAACACTTGATATGAGTTTATGGGTTGTATCCTTCATGGACATGCATTATCCCACCACAAAGGTCAAAAAATGTTGTCTGGAAAAAGTCTTATGTTAGCTTTTCCACAAGTACATGGTTAGGATCCATGAGCTCAACAATCATCATGGATTTATGTATTCAATTTTAACACTGAAGACTGAATTTGTGATCTTGTGAAAAGCTAAATACGTAATGGCGAATATAGGTTTAGTGCTCATAACGCTGCTAGATTTGATAACTAATTACTATCGGAATATCTCTCCAGTGATTTTAATCCCTCCGCTTACAGTTAAAGGTAATAGGGTTGTACATGTATGACAAAAAAATCAAACAATGCTGGTCTGATTCCTTCAGTCTTCAGAGGTAATGACCTCAAAAAAGGACTTTTCCACCAACTATACTTTAGCACTGACTTATGACTGGTATTATATTAGACTGAATAAATGTTTCTTGAATTAATCAATGAAGTTGTTGGATCATGTAGCATATTCTGAAAACCATGTCATTCAACATGCACTCTGGGGCGGTGAGCATCAACTTGGAAAATGGCTTTGATTTATCATCATCAAACACTTATGAGTTTATGGGTTGTTTCCATCATGAATATGCATTATCCCACCACAAAGGTGAAAAAAATTGTGTCTCAAAAAAAAAAATCTTTTGTAACCTTTACCACAAGTTTATCTTCAAGATACATGAGCTGACTGAACGTCATGCCAGATGTTTATTCAATTTTAACACTTAAGACGATATTTGTGATCTTGTGAAACACTTTAGACGTAACAAATCGCGATTATATGTTTATTGCTCATAACGCTGCTGGCTTTGATAACCACTTACTGTTGGAATATCTCACCACACAGAGTTAAATTCCTCTGCTTACTGTTAAAGGTAGTATTGTTGTACACGTATGACAAAAAATAAAAAAATGCTGGTCTGATTCCTTCAGTCTTCAGAGTTAATGACCTCAAAAAAGGACTTTTCCACCAATTATACTTTAGCATTGACTTACGACTGGTATTATAATAGACGGAATAAATGTTTCTTGAATTAATTAATGAAGTTGTTGGATTATGTAGCATATTCTGAAAACCATGTCATTCAACATGCACTCTGGGGCGGTGAGCATCAACTTGGAAAATGGCTTTGATTTATCATCAAACACTTATAAGTTTCTGGGTTGTTTCCATCATGAATATGTGTCTCGAAAAAAAAGTCTTATGTAAGCTTTACCACAAGTTTATCTTTAAGATACATGAGCTGACTGAACGTCATGGCATTTGTTTATTCAATTTTAACACTTAAGACGATAATTGTGATCTT
Organism: Eucyclogobius newberryi; assembly: GCF_026437365.1. Lineage (NCBI taxonomy): Eukaryota > Metazoa > Chordata > Actinopteri > Gobiiformes > Gobiidae > Eucyclogobius > Eucyclogobius newberryi. The sequence goes on from NW_027315892.1 coordinate 107,768, forward strand.
ATGAAACACTTTGGATGTAACAAATCGCGGTTATTTGTTTGTTGCTCATAACACTGCTGGCTTTAATAACCACTTACTATATTAGACTGAATAAATGTTTCTTGAATTAATCAATGAAGTTGTTGGATTATGTAGCATATTCTGAAAACCATGTCATTCAACATGCACTCTGGGGCGGTGAGCATCAACTTGGAAAATGGCTTTTATTCATCATCAAACACTTATGAGTTTATGGGTTGTTTTCATCATGAATATGTGTCTCGAAAAAAAAGTCTTATGTAAGCTTTACCACAAGTTTATATTTAAGATACATGAGCTGACTGAACGTCATGGCATTTGTTTATTCAATTTTTAACACTTAAGACGATATTTGTGATCTTGTGAAACACTTTAGATGTAACAAATCACGGTTAATTGTTTGTTGCTCATAACGGTACTGGCTTTGATAACCACTTACTGTTGGAAAATATCACCACACAGAGTTAAATTCCTCTGCTTACAGTTAAAGGTAGTATTCTTGTACACGTATGACAAAAAATCAAACAATGCTGGTCTGATTCCTTCAGTCTTCAGAGTTAATGACCTCAAAAAAGGACTTTTTCACCTATTATTCTTTAGCACTGACTTACGACTGGTATTATATAAGACAGAATATTTGTTTCTTGAATTAATCAATGAAGTTGTTGGATTATGTAGCATATTCTGAAAACCATGTCATTCAACATGCACTCTGGGGCGGTGAGCATCAACTTGGAAATTGGCTTTGATTTATCATCAAACACTTTTGAGTTTATGGGTTGTTTCCATCATGAATATGTGTCTCGAAAAAAAAAGTCTTATGTAAGCTTTACCACAAGTTTATCTTTAAGATACATGAGCTGACTGAACGTCATGCCAGATGTTTATTCAATTTTAACACTTAAGACGATATTTGTGATCTTGTGAAACACTTTAGATGTAACAAATCGCGATTATATGTTTATTGCTCATAACGCTGATGGCTTTGGTAACCACTTACTGTTGGAATATCTCACCACACAGAGTTAAATTCCTCTGCTTACAGTTAAAGGTAGTATTGTTGTACACGTATGACAAAAAAATCAAACAATGCTGGTCTGATTCCTTCAGTCTTCAGAGTTAATGACCTGAAAAAAGGACTTTTCCACCAATTATTCTTTAGCACTGACTTACGACTGGTATTATATTAGACAGAATATATGTTTCTTGAATGAATCAATGAAGTTGTTGGATTATGTAGCATATTCTGAAAACCATGTCTTTCAACATGCACTCTGGGGCGGTGAGCATCAACTTGGAAATTGGCTTTTATTCATCATCAAACACTTGATATGAGTTTATGGGTTGTATCTTTCATGGACATGCATTATCCCACCACAAAGGTCAAAAAATGTTGTCTGGAAAAAGTCTTATGTTAGCTTTTCCACAAGTACATGGTTAGGATCCATGAGCTCAACAATCATCATGGATTTATGTATTCAATTTTAACACTGAAGACTGAATTTGTGATCTTGTGAAAAGCTAAATACGTAATGGCGAATATAGGTTTAGTGCTCATAACGCTGCTAGATTTGATAACTAATTACTATCGGAATATCTCTCCAGTGATTTTAATCCCTCCGCTTACAGTTAAAGGTAATAGGGTTGTACATGTATGACAAAAAAATCAAACAATGCTGGTCTGATTCCTTCAGTCTTCAGAGTTAATGACCTCAAAAAAGGACTTTTCCACCAACTATACTTTAGCACTGACTTACGACTGGTATTATAATAGACGGAATAAATGTTTCTTGAATTAATTAATGAAGTTGTTGGATTATGTAGCATATTCTGAAAACCATGTCATTCAACATGCACTCTGGGGCGGTGAGCATCAACTTGGAAAATGGCTTTGATTTATCATCATCAAACACTTATGAGTTTATGGGTTGTTTCCATCATTAATATGCTTTATCCCACCACAAAGGGTAAAAAAATTGTGTCTCGAAAAAAAGTCTTATGTAAGCTTCACCACTAGTTTATCTTTAAGATACATAAGCTGACTGAACGTCATGGCATTTGTTTATTCAATTTTTAACATTTAAGACAATATTTGTGATCTTGTGAAACACTTTAGATGTAACAAATTGCGGTTATTTGTTTGTTGCTCATAACGCCGCTGGCTTTGATAACCACTTAGTTATGGAATATCTTACCATACAGAGTTAAATTCCTCTGCTTACAGTTAAAAGTAGTATTGTTGTACACGTATGACAAAAAATCCAACAATGCTGGTCTGATTCCTTCAGTCTTCAGAGTTAATGACCTGAAAAAAGGACTTTTCCACCAATTATACTTTAGCACTGACTTACGACTGGTATTATATTAGACAGAATATATGTTTCTTGAATTAATCAATGAAGTTGTTGGATTATGTAGCATATTCTGAAAACCATGTCATTCAACATGCACTCTGGGGCGGTGAGCATCAACTTGGAAAATGGCTTTTATTCATCATCAAACACTTGATATGAGTTTATGGGTTGTATCCTTCATGGACATGCATTATCCCACCACAAAGGTAAAAAAAATGTTGTCTGGAAAAAGTCTTATATTAGCTTTTCCACAAGTATATGGTTAGGGTCCATGAGCTCAACAATCATCATGGATTTATGTATTCAATTTGAAATCAAATCAAATCAAATCAATTTATTTTTGTAAGGCCCAAAATCACAACAACAGTTGCCTCTGAGGGCCACAGGGAGAAATGAATCAACAATGTCTGTGGTGGAGATGAAGTCAGACAATGTCTGTGGTGGCGAGGGAGTCAGACAATGTCTGTGGTGGCGAGGGACGATGTCCCAGGGTCCTCTGTCCTTAGACTCTCCTTCTCGGCCAGGAAAAACTACAAAAAAAACCTCTTTGGGAAAAAAGTGTAGAAACCTGGAGGAGTTCCAGTGAAGGAGAGATCCGACTCTCACAGACGGACAGACGGACACGAGGGAGACTGGAGCTGGACCCACTCTTCAGGCAGATGAGGGACCGACTGAGGCGAACTGGACCCACTCTTCAGGCAGATGAGGGACCGTCGGAGGCGAACTGGAGCCACTCTTCAGGCTGATGAGGGACCGTCGGAGTCGAGCTGGACCCACTCTTCAGGCAGATGAGGGACCGTCTGAGGCGAACTGGACCCACTCCTCAGGCAGATGAGGGACCGTGGGAGGCGAGCTGGAGCCACTCTTCAGGCAGATGAGGGACCGTCGGAGGCGAGCTGGACCCACTCCTCAGGCAGATGAGGGACCGTCCACACAGGGCAGGGACCACTTCACCAGGAGAGGGACATCTGTGTCCACAGGTCCTCAGGAGTGAGAGAAAGAAAAAGAAGGCGGTGAACAGTTTGCAAGTGGAATCAAAAAATAAATATTGTTTGATAGCATAAGTAGTCAGAAGAAGAGGATAGTGCTCAAGCTGTCATACTTCCCCCAGCATAGTTACTCCTAGGGCAGCGTAGCTAAAGCTGTGGGTTTATGTTTCTGTTCCTAACTAGTCTGACCATAAGCGATTTCGAAGAGGAACGTTTTAAGCCTGGACTTAAATGAAGAGACTGTGTCAGCATATTTAACATGGGTCGGGAGCTGATTCATAACACAGGAGCTTGGTAGCTAAACGCTCTACCTCCTACAGTACTTTTAGAGACTCTTGGCACCACCAGAAGGCCGGCATTCTGAGAGCGAAGAGCTCTGTTTGGATGATATGGTTCTATAGCATCTTTGAGGTAGGATGGGGCCATGTCATTTATGGCTTTGTAGGTCAAGAGTAGAATTTTAAATTTGATTCTAGACTCGACAGGAGCCAGTGAAGAGACTCCAGCACTGGCGTAATGTGCTCTCTTCTTTTTGTTCCTGTTAGTAATCTTGCTGCTGCATTTTGAACCAGTTGAAATTTTTTTATGGAGCTTTTAGGACCTGCTGTGAGCAGGAGTTACAGTCTAATCTAGTCGTTACAAATGCATGGATAAGTTTTTCAGCATCGCTTTTAGGCTGGATTCTTCAGATTTTGGCTCTTGTTGCGCAAATGGAAATAGGCTGTTTTACAAGCTTGATTTATATGAGCTTTAAATGAGAGCTCCTGGTCAAATAAGACTCCAAGATTTCTTACAGTAGAACAAGAGGCTACACTAACATTGTCCAGTGTGACTATCCGCTCAGATAGACCGTCTCGTAGATGCTTAGGGCCAAGCACAATGACCTCAGTTTTTTAACACTGAGGACTGAATTTGTGATCTTGTGAAAAGCTTAATACGTAATGGCGAATATAAGTTTAGTGCTTATAATGCCGCTGGATTTGATAACTACTTACTATCGGAATATCTCTCCAGAGATTTTAATCCCTCTGCTTACAGTTAAAGGTAAGAGGGTTGTACATGTATGACAGAAAAATCAAACAATGTTGGTCTGATTCCTTCAGTCTTCAGAGTTAATGACCTCAAAAAAGGACTTTTCCACCAATTATACTTTGGCACTGACTTATGACTGGTATTATATTTGACTGAATAAATGTTTCTTGAATTAATCAATGAAGTTGTTGGATTATGTAGCATATTCTGAAAACCATGTCATTCAACATGCACTCTGGGGCGGTGAGCATCAACTTGGAAAATGGCTTTGATTTATCATCATCAAACACCTTTGAGTTTATGGGTTGTTTCCATCATGAATATGTGTCTCGAAAAAAAAGTCTTATGTAAGCTTTACCACATGTTTATCTTTAAGATACATGAGCTGACTGAACGTCATGGCATTTGTTTATTCAATTTTAACACTTCAGACAATATTTGTGATCTTGTGAAACACTTTAGATGTAACAAATCGCGGTTATTTGTTTGTTGCTCATAACGCTGCTGGCTTTAATAACCACTTACTGTTGGAATATCTCACCACACAGAGTTAAATTCCTCTGCTTACAGTTAAAAGTAGTATTGTTCAGGAATCCACTCGACCGTCCAAGAGAAGGCACGGAAATTGGGATCAAGCCTCTTACCCGGCGCCAAGCCGAAGCTGGGACTCCAGCACCGCACTATACATATACACATACACACATACATACCTACGCACCTACACCTCTACACCCTTACACCCTTACACACCCCCTAAAAAGAGAGGAGAGGAGAAAGGGGGGGAAAAAATATATATATAATAATAATAATAATTCAAAATAATAATAAAAATAATAAAATACAATCATAATCATCATAATAATAAATAATAAATAAATACAAATAATAATAGTAAGTACTGTATTTTACATCTATAAGAGGTTTTGGAGCGGCACCAATTATGTTCTTTACCTTGAGTTCCATATCTACAGTAATATCTGCTCACCATGATCCCTTCAATTTATAAAGTTATAGCATATCTACTTTAATGATTAGTAAGTTTATCCCGTAAATTTAGTGATCGTTTTTGTTAATCTGAAAAGCCCATGGTAATCACCATATTCCATTCCTCTCCAAAAAAGGAGCCTAGTGGGGACCAGTTTTTAACGAAGGGTCCTACAGAGCCTTTCAGGACATGTGAGAGCCTCTCCAGTGGCATTAAGGACATGATCTTCTCCCTCCACATACGAAGATCTGGAGGTTCATCGTTTAGCCATCTTTGTAGGATTGTTAGGCGGGCTGCAAATAATAAAATTCTCAAAATATATTTATGTTTCTTCTCGGAATATGTGTCTAGTCCTAAAACAAAACAATAAGGATCTGCTGGAATATTTATGAGTAGGAGGCGTTTAATTTCTGTTCGGACACATTGCCAAAAATTTTGAACTTGGGGACAAAACTATATTAGATGAGAGTATGTGCCCAAACTGGCTTTACATTTTCCACACTGTGGAGAGCTTGTAGAATCATATTTACTGTGAATAACTGGTGTCACATGAAGCCTATGGATTATTTTGTATTGGGTTTCATAAGATCTATTAGAACATGTAATTTTCTTTGCATTTAATAATACTTGTTTCCATTTTGACTCGTCCAACTGGGCTCCAAAGTCATCGGTCCAAAGATTTTTACTTTTTATCAAAATGGGTTTGACAAACATACGTTTATACAAATAGCCCAAGCTTTTCTTTTTTAATTGAGCTGCCTGTTACCACCCACCTGCTCGCCGGCAAACATTTTCTATACCTCAAATATTCTCTTACATCATCACTTTTATTTCCGTGGTCAATACCAGCAAGCTATACATCATTTTAAAGCTTATTTTCTCAACAAAACGAATATGTCATTGATTTACATTGAAAAATATGCCCCAAGAAGCAATTGCCAATAGTTTGTGAGAAAGTCTCAACTTTTACAAACGCATGTCTGTTTGCTGTTTATGATGGACGAAACGGCTTTAATTCTGTTCATCCTTCTGCTCAGTCTGTCCGTAAGGAATCGTTGAAAAACAATATCCACTTGTATTTTTCCTCAAGTTATCCGATTTCGAGATATTGTCAAGTAAACAAACTTTTCTTCGTTTCTCACCGGACGAGAATGCGCTTGTCCGCCGCATTTCTCCGTCCATAACAAATGACCTGTTTGACTTTGAATTTTTCTGTCACCGGGTTTGTTTGCTACAGCCTCCGGAGGAAAAAAATTCGGCGCTTCCGAAGCGCGCGTCCATCTTTGTTTTTAGCCCTTAGCTTCTGCTAACAGGCTTTGAGTGACATATTATTCTAGCCAATGAGAATAGCTTTCTCCTGGTAGGCGGGACAAAGGCCTTATTGAAACAGAATTCTCCCTGTTCTCGTGCGTAAGGCTTGTCAGAGCCTAGATTTTTCTGCATTTTGCGACTAGATTTTACGCATCACGTTTCTTTTTTTTTTTTCATCTTTATATGGGAAATTCATGGGTAAACTCATAAATACACATTTTCACATACATTGTTTTTAACAGTTATAATAGATATTAGTGGCCTACAAAACATCAAAATGTATGTTTTATGATCATAGAGGAGCTAAAATTGTAATAAAACGTTTGGCACAGTTGGCACATATTTGGATCACTTGTTCCGAATATACTTTTTGATACAAAAAGGTCAACAGCACCAAAATGCCTGTTCTAGAGATCTGAAACTTTACACAGTTGTTGTCAACAAGATAAAAAGCATGTACAGTGAACAGCATAAGCACACAATGAAGTATGTCATGCTCAGGACCATTACAAATTGACAATATTCAGGCGAGACTAAAAAAGGATGTTTTGTTTATGTTTGGGCTTCTGTAGTGTAGGTTCTGAAGCCCTGACAGTGTTCATGTGCACATCTGCAGAAACTAGAAGGCCTAAGCTTTCTAATGATGCATCACACTTGCATGTGGGCTGTAATATCCTCTTTTAATAAGCAATGCCATTTGGGTATGTCCAACCATTGTGCACAGGGCGAAAATAGGTGGGTGGTAACAGGTTAAGTAGAATAGTTTCAAGTTCATTATTATAAGGGCCATTTTTATAGAATGGAATCGAAAAGATAAAGCTTCTTATCTGTAAATATCGATAGAAATGTGTCTGTGGGAGATTATATTCTAACTTAAGTTGAGAAAAAGATTTTAGGTTTCCACCAGAGAAGAGGTCTTGGATCTTATATATACCGGCGTCTCTCCACATTTTAAAGCCTGCATCTGTGTATGATCCTGGAAAATCGGGATTATCATAAATGGGTGCTAAAAATGAATATTGCTCCACTATTCTGAAGTGTCTGCGCACATTTTGCCAAGTTTTGAGGGTATTTTTCACAACAACATTATCATTTAGCCCTTTTATCAAGGAATTATTATTAATAAATGGTACGGCTGAGAGTGCTGTATTTAGTCCCAGCGCTTCAAGATCCAAATATGAAGAGTCAGTATCATTTCTAATCCATTCTAGTATATATTTAATTTGGGCTGCCCAGAAGTAGTATTTTATGTTTGGTAATGCTAAGCCTCCTTTGTCAACTGGTAATTGTAGTTTTTCTAATTTCAGTCTCGGGCGTTTCCCTTTCCAAAGAAATTTCCTGATTAGTTGGTGAATTGACTTAAAAAATATTTCAGGAACATGATTAGGTAAAAGCTGCATTGGATATAACAATCTTGGCAAGATTTTCATTTTAATGACGGCAACTCTCCCGGTCAATGATAATGGAAGAGGAGTCCATCTTTGTAAGTCTTTCTTAATTTTAGTCATGGCTTGATTTAGATTTAACTCTGCTATATCATTGATTTTGGGGGAGATATTTAGACCAAGATATTTAAAGCCTTCAGATGATAATTTAAAGGGTATATATTTAGTTAGTTCGGAATAATTATACTTTCCCAAGGGTAGTGCAGTAGATTTCTCGTAGTTAACCTTATAGCCTGATAACTCTCCAAATGTGTTTATAATATTGATTAGTGGAGGAACAGAGCCTATAGGATCATTTAAGAATAAAAGGACATCATCTGCATAGAGCGAGATCTTGTGTGTTTTGACTTCAGTTTGAATTCCTTTCACGAATGAGGAGATTCTTATCATTTCGGCCAAAGGTTCCACTGCTAAGACGAAAAGTAATGGTGACAGAGGGCAGCCTTGTTTACTGCCTTTACTTATTGAAAATGGAGATGATGTCACTCCGTTAATACATATTGAGGCTTGAGGTTTGGAGGAGGTGTGGAGGAGGTGTGGAGGAGGAGGAGGTGTGGAGTACAGAAGTCTTACCCAATCAGTAAACACTTCTCCAAAGGAGAATTCTTTTAAAGTGTAAAACAAATAAGGCCATTCAATATTATCAAATGCCTTTTCCACGTCCAATGTTACTATCATAGCATCTGATTGTTTCATCTTAATATATTGTAATATGTTAATTAGGCGCCTTATGTTGGTATATGAATTCCTATTTGCCACAAATCCTGTCTGGTCATTATTAATAATTTTAGGTACTATATTGTTAATTCTGGCTGCAAGCAGTTTGGCCAATATTTTACAGTCTATATTTTGAATGCTAATGGGTCGATACGAGGCAGGGTTGTTGGGGTCTTTATTTTCCTTTAAAATCACTTTTATAGTCGCCTGTTGCAGAGAAGGAGGAAGTGTTTTAATCAAAAAGGAGTGAATATACATTTTAGTTAATAAAGGGGCAAAAATATCTTTAAATATTTTATAAATTTCAGATGGTAGACCATCTGGCCCACATGCCTTCCCTGATGGAAGGTTGTCTATCATCTTCTCAACTTCCTCACAAGTTATGTCCTTCTCACAGCTCTGTTTGTCCACCTCTGAGATTTTAGTTAACTTTATTTGTTGAAAAAAATTGTGCATTTTTAATTGTGTGCCTGAAAATGTAGATGAATACAATATAGAATAATATTCACTAAATACTTTTGCAATTTCCATATTTGCATAACAGATCTTACCCTTTGGATCTTTAATTTGGGTCATTGCTTTGTTGAGAACAGTGTTATTAATGAGATTAGAAAGATACTTTCCAGATCTATTAGCTTGTTCATATACTTTATGTTTTTGATTAAATAAGTCTTTTTCTGCATTTTGAGTTATTAGGACATTCAAAGCTGTCCTTATTCTTCATAATTTAGCCCAATTTGCTTCGTTAACATTGTGTTTATGGTCAAGCGCTGCTTGTTTTAGTTCCTCTTCGAGGCGAGTTTGTTCATTCAGTTTCTTTTTCTTTTTAGCTGAGCAATAAGCAATTATTAATCCTCTTAAATAGGCCTTAGTTGTTTCCCACAAGTTTGAAGGGTTTTGTATATTCATTGTCATTCTCTTGTATAAAAAAATGTACTTCTTTACGAATCATAGAGCAAAACTCAGAGTGGGATAGAATGGATCCATTACAATTCCATGAACATGGACCTGAAGAGTTATGGGACATATTCATATACAAAAAAATGGGAGCAGGTCTGAGATGTGAATAGAACCGATAGTACATTTGTCAATCTTTTCAATTAGGTTTTGTGGAACTAGAAAATAGTCAATACGTGAATAGGTTTTATGAGGGCTTGAATAAAATGTGAAATTCTTATCAAGGGTTTTGTCGACGCCAGATCTCAATTATGCCCGTTTCCTGAAGCATTTGACGCATAAATTTCTGTCTGGGGTTTAAAGGGGTTTTACAGCTGGGGAGTTTATCTACATTACCATCTAAGAAACAATTCCAATCACCCCCTATAATAGTATTTGTATTTCCAGATTCCACAATTAATGATGTCAATTTAGAAAAAATATTCAATTCAATTTTTGGAGCTGCATAGACATTCAGGATGGTCACAGTTTGGCCATATAATGAACCGTGTACTAAAACAAAACATCCCCCTGGATCTGATTCAATGTGTTCAACTTTAAGTGGAAGATTTTTGTGGATCAAAATTGCAACTCCTCTGCTTTTGCTATTATAAGAGGAAAAATATATTTGGCCGCCCCAGTCTCTTTTCAGTTTGAAATGCTCCGATTTTGTCAAATGTCTCTCTTGTAGCAGTCCAATGGCTTCCCTTTCCTTTTTCATAAATGTTAATATTTTATTCCTTTTTGTCAAGTTATTGCACCCTTTAATATTCCAAGAACATGTTATGACTGTTTTGACATTTACCATGAAGTTATTCTAAAACATGTGAGCTTGTTCCATCTTTTCAGAAGCCACAAATTGCTCAGTAGATCATTGGATGCCGCTTTAATAATAAAGGTCAAAATAATCCAAATATATTTAAAAAAAAGAGTAAACACAAAATTTGAAAAAAATAAATAAAATGAAAAGTGAACACCTACACCAGCCCATCCCGTTCCCTCCCTCCCCCCCCCCCCAAGCACCAAATACAGCACAAACTGACTCCATGCTGTTGTGCTAAACTATCCCCTAACATTTAGAAGAGGCTCTTGTCGACCTTTTATATTTTAAGAGTATTAGTCCAAGAACGTTTCCATTTGTTTTATTAGTATAGGCATAAGTATAAGGCCTGAATGGTCAATAAGCCTACGGTAGTTGGTATTTAATATCCTTTAGGTTTGTTCTGATAGTGTCAGTGGAGAACGAAAATCCCAGCCCCGACCTCGACACACAGGAAGAGGCCCGATGTCCGGGACCAGCACTTCCCTGGACTCACAGGAAGAGGCCCGATGTCCGGGACCAGCACTTCCCTGGACAGCAGAGTGAAACCCTCGACACTAAACAGCAGAAGCCCCACTCACACCGCTCTGAGGTATATAGAAGCTCCAACAAGTATCAGGAAAACCCCAAAGCCACCAGTAAAGATCAGATCCTGTCCAACCCATGCGCCACCCCCGGCACCAATACCCATCCAGGTGAGTCACTCAGTCATGACACCCGTCTCCAAGCTCGAAGTCTGGGACGCAATATCCCAGCAACTCATTCTATGTATACATCGTGACACACGCCTTTTCTGTTGTGCACACATATATTTTACAATATGTTATAAGTTCACATGAGGAAAAGGCTGGTCGTCCATGGTCTAATACAAACAGGAGTTGAGGGATAGGACCAAGTTGACGTTGTAGATAGTTTTTTTTAATGTTTATATATTATCGTAGGTGTGATTGTTCCATAGGTGATGGTTCACTAACCTGGGTCTGAGGCCGATACACTGTTCTGCCTCCGCAGGTGAATGAAATTGTTGATACTTGCCCCTGTATGTAAAGGACAATATGTAAAGGACAATATAGCTGGAAAATGCATAGTGTATCTTATGCCCAGTGTTTTGAGTTTCTTTTTCACCGAGAGAAAAGCTTTGCGTTTTCCTTGAACCGCTTCACTGAAATCTGGGAATACGTGGATCCGCTTGTGTTGGAACATTAAATCCCCTTTGGTGCTTGTCAGGTGAAGCTTCACTTTGTCCTGATGGATGAGAAGCTTCATTATGAG